>NC_053490.1:387970198-388077083 GCF_905171775.1 Rana temporaria | reverse complement strand
TCAGAACCCCCAGAATACTGAATCCCCCCTATACAGATACCACCCTACAATACAGACCACCCCCCCCCCAGAATACAGAACCCCACCAGAATACAAAACCCCCCTCATATACAGATACCACCCCTACAATACAGAACACCCCCCCCCACAATACAGAACCCCCCTCATATACAGAAACCCCCCCTTACAATAGTGCACACACCCCCTTGCCTTCAGACCCATAATGCCGTCAGACAGATGATCATCAGCGCGCCGCGTGTTACACTCACACACAGGCAGCGCAGCACAGGGGGAGGCGGCTGCAGCTTCACGCTCCTAGGCTGTGTGACTGTCAGTGTCAGACAGTCACAGCCGTATCTATCAGAGCCGCGGGCGCTGCGCTGCCACAGAGAAGGGGATAATTGCGGTCCCGAGTATGGGTACGGGCGGCTCGCACGAGTCACACACACCCCCCCCCCCTGAAAAGCCTTACCTAGACTGCCGCTAGCGCTGCCTCCCTGTTACCGCGTTATCATCATGCCGCACGCTACAGTCCTCTTCATTCGCGGAGGGGGGGGGGGGGGTCGGCCTGACACCCCTCCAGGGTGTGGCACCCGGTGCGGCCCGCCCCCTCCGCCCCATGCTTAGTACGCCTCTGGGGAGCCCCACCTAGTACTTGGGGTTGGTGTGTTTCGGCAGACCTCCCAGAGAACGGGGTCTGTCTTGTTTCAGCTAGGTGGGCCAGTGAGGACCTCAGTCCCTGTCAGCAGCCTTGCGCCCTGGGGATCAGGGAAAGGGCCCTTCCTCTTCAGAGGAGTTCCACGTGTACCCCCTGTGCACTTTTTTGTGTTTTCATGTCCTGTGTGTGTACTTTTTTTTGCACCGGGTGTTAGTCTGAGTCTAAAAAGAAAAAAAAAATGGGAGTGCCATTAGGTCTTAATGGCACCCCCACACACTGGAAATCACAGCACGCTTTCCTGTGCTGGGAACTTCGTAGAACTTTGTGATTTCCCTGGGGCTGACATTTAAAAAAAGGTGCAGGGACGTTTTCCATGGGTTCAGCAGCCCATTCAAATAAATAGGCTGCTGTGCCTGCACAAACATGGCCGCCAGGAAACCGACATAGGGTGAACCTAGACTTCGGCATAGTAGATACATGCTTATAGATAGCAGGGGCAAAGAGTCACCATTTCCCTGTATAATTAATGGCCACAAGTATCAAGTTATAGCACTGCTTACTGGGATACATGCTGTAACCTACCACTAGGAGGTGGAAGCTTTTTTGAACTACAGTATTTGTATTAGGCCACCGCATGATACACCAAAAAGCGATATTGATCTCTTATAACTTGGAGATCTCGTCGATCTGGTAAGAGGCTATATCACTTTACAAGCACTTTGGACACTGAAACACTTTGTGTGATTGGAGCACCTGGGACTCGCAGAAGAGCACTAAAGATGTGTTTGAAAAAAAATGCACAATACAATTTTATAAACTTTCTTCAGTTAATATTTTTATGTGAGATTTTGATTACTTGTAAGCCCAAGTAATATTAGCAAGATTAGCAAGTTTTCAAAAAAATACTACCGTGTGTACGCTCCATCGGACAAACTTTTTTGGTTTTCATTGGACAAAAGTTCTCTCTGCAAACGGACAAACTTTTCGGCAACAAAAGTCTTACGGTACAAAGTCCTATCGTGTGTACAAAAGTACATCGGACTTTTGTCTGAAGTACAGACACGCATGCTCAGAACCAATGTTAAGAATTTTAAAAGCAGCAGTGTTCTGTCAGATCAGCAAACAGGTGAGATCAGCAGGCTTGCCACTGTTTTTTAAAATTCAACATCAAAACAGTGTCACGGATTTCTACATACTGTATTTCCCCTATATAAGCTCATTTTAGTGGTAAAAATAAGTGTGAAATGCAATATTTTGATGGGTGTAAAAAGATGTCCGCTTGGCGACTTCAGACTGTAGGCTTAAGCCCCATACACACTATCAGTTTTCCTGTCAGTTTTCTCTTCAGGTTTACCAAAACCATGTAGTGCAAGGGCCTGCCTGATTGCATACAAATTGAAACTCTTGAGGTTTTACCTCATATTAGATGGTTTTGGTAAACCTGAAGAGAAAACTGTCAGGAAAACTGATAGTGTGTATGGGGCTTCAGAGTGGTCGAGTGTGGGGTGTACCAAGATGGCCGCAAGAGAACTTCACTTCAGTTACAAAATCTGATGGGTCGTCTAATCTGATGGAACATCTGCTGGAGGTGCTCACAGGGCTCGAGATGTAGGGGTGGTCCGCCCCCAAGCTATCACTACCCACGAGGTCATGGAACTTCTCCTCCAGCCCTGTGAGCACCTCCAGTGGCCCAGATTTGCTACCATCGGCGGACCGGGACACCTATGTAGATTTTTTTGCATGTGGCCAGATGTACTGTGAGTTCTAAAACAAATTTTTAAACTGCCCACTAGATGGCGCTTTTCCCTTTTTATACATACACATACAGGAGCAGTGGAAGAAATTGCATGCGATTCGGCCTGCATTCCTGTTTAAATCGCATGCAAATTTTTTGCAGTGCGATTTGCACCAATTTTTTTTGCATTGACGCAAATTTCACCGCAAAGTGTTAGTACTTGGTATCATTGAGTACTAACAAAGTATCGGTACTCGTACTCGCCGATAAAACGACAGTATTGGTGCAACCCTAGTATTTACACACAATAACCAAACATTGTAGATCAAATACTTGGAGCGGATTCTCTGCAATTCCAACCTTTTTAATTGTTTGTTGTAGTTTGATGGCTGCATGGAAGGCCCATTAAATGCAGCGAGCACCTTGTTAGAAATATGGCGCCCCGGCTTATAAAGAAAAGCAGACCATTCACTGATTTATAAATGTTTCCAGAACAGATGTATTAACTAGCTGCTCTATAATTACAGGAGCTGAACCGCGTCAGCCTGGGCACCATCACCACAGAGATCCGTCCAGCTCCGGCGTTTTATTATGCAGAGGATTATCACCAGCAATATCTGCACAAAAACCCAGATGGCTACTGTGGCTTGAAGGGAACCGGTGTCAGCTGCATTCTCTAGGGACCAGAGGATATGGGCTCTTTTATAGGATTAGCTGCATTTGTGCATTTAATAAAATACATGTTACGCAACCTAACTTGCTGTCCTATAGTCAGTGTTCTGCTGCATGGTTCCATTTTATCTAATATTAACCAAAAGTACATTGAAAGAACTGTCTATGGTGCTGTAGCAACCAATATGTCCAATTCTCCCTATCAAGTAACCGGGCCTTGTATAAAAAAAAAAGATTTGTATAAAAAAAAAGAGTTGTTACCTTAGTGACCAAATGAATTTCATCTTTGGGACAAATGCCGCGTACACACAACCGTTATTCGGGTTGTAAAAAATTACGTTTTTTTTTATGTCATTAAAAACGATCGTGTGTGGGTTCCAGAGCATTTTTTCACGATGTAAAAAATGGGCATTAAAAATTTAGAACATGCTCTAATTTTTCATGACGTTTTTAATGTCTTTAACCACTTCCATACAGGGCACTTGTACACCTTCCCGCCCAGACCAATTTTTAGCTTTCAGCGCTGTTGCACTTTAAATTACAATTGCGCGGTCATGCTACACTGTACCCAAACTAAATTTTTATAATTTTGTTCCCAGAAATAGAGCTTTCTTTTGGTGGTATTTGATCACCTCTGGGATTTTTATTTTCTGCAAAAAAAAAAAAAAAAAAAGACCGAAAATTTTGAAAAAAAAAACTTTTTTTGTTTCCGTTATAAAACATTGTAAATAAGTACGTTTTCTCCTTCACTAATGGGCACTGATGGTACTGCACTGACTGGCACTGATAAGGTGGCACTGATGGGCACCGATGAGGTGGCACTGATGTGGTGGCATTGATGATGGGCACCAATATGCGGCACTGATGGGCGGCACGGATGGGCACTGATGGGCGGCACGGATAGGTGGCACAGATGGGCGGCACGAATGGGCGGGATAGGCGGCACGGATGGGCAGGGATAGGCGGCACGGATGGGCAGGGATAGGCGACACGGATGGGCAGGGATAGGCGACACGGATGGGCAGGGATAGGCGACACGGATGGGCAGGGATAGGCGGCACGAATGGGCAGGGATAGGCGACACGTATGGGCACTGATAGGCGGCATGGATGGGCACTGATATGCGGCATGGATGGGCACTGATAGGCGGCATGTAGGGGGAAATAATAGGCGGCATGGATGGGCATGGATGGGCACTGATAGGCGGCATGGATGGGCATAGATGGGCACTAACTAATGTGTTGTACTAATGGATGCCAATCAGTGCCAAACAATGCCTGCCAATCAGTGATGCCCATTGTGGGCACTGATTGGCATCCATTGTGGCACTGATTGGCATCCATTATGTGTCATCCCTGGTGGTCTAGGGTGGCATACCTTTGATTTAAATCCCTGGTGATCTAGTGGAATCCCTGGTGGTCCAGTGGGCATCCCTGGTGGTCCAGTGGGCATCCTCAGGGGGGGCTGTGCTGATAATCGATCAGCACAAACCCCCCCTGTCAGAGGAGTAGCCGATCGGCTCTCCTCTACTCGCGTCTGACAGACGCGAGTGAGGAAAAGCCGATTACCGGCTTTTGCTGTTTACATCGTGATCAGCCGTGATTGGACACGGCTGATCACGTGGTAAAGTGTATCCGTAAGAGACACTTTACCTAGATCGGTGTTGCGGGGTGTCAGACTGACACCCTGCAACAACGATCGCCGCGATGCGTGCCCCCGGGGGCGCGCAGCGGCTCAGAATCCTGAGGACGTCATATGACGTCCAGTCAGGATTCTACAACCACTTTGCCGCCGTCAATCTGTCATTGGCGGGCGGCAAGTGGTTAAAAATGGTTGTGTGTGGGCTTTAACGACGTGAAAAAAAAAAACGTGCATGCTCAGTAGCAAGTTATGAGATGGGAGCGCTCGTTCTGGTAAAACTAGCGTTCGCAATGGAGTAAGCACATTCATCACGCTGTAACAGACTGAAAAGCGCGAATCGTCTTTTACTAACACAAAATCAGCTAAAGCAGCCCAAAGGGTGGCGTCATCCGAATGGAAAGTCCCCTTTATAGTGCCGTCGTACGTGTTGTACGTCACCGTGCTTTGCTAGAGCATTTTTTTTTCACGATTGTGTTTAGGCAAGGCCGTTTTAACGATCGGCTTGAAAAAAACGTCGTTTTTTTTCTAGACCATTAAAAACTTAATTTTTTACAACCCGAAAAACGGTCGTGTGTACGCGACATCAGAGTTGGGAGTACCGTATTTATCTGCATATAACATGCACAGGCAAATAACACGCACCCTAACATTAACCCCCCTGGCGGTGTTCCCGAGTCTGACTCGGGTGAGATTTTTTGGCTACGATCGGTAACCCCGAGTCAGACTCGGGCTCGCCTCGCTGAATCCACAGGCATGGTTTACTTACCTTGTCCCTGGATCCAGCGATGCCACCGCGCTGTGTGAGCGAGCGTGACCTCGCTCGATTCACACAGTGCCTTTGTGTGCCGCCGATCTCCGTTCCCTGCGACGTTACGACGCACGGGGACGGAGAACGGCGCCAAATTCAAAAAGGTAAACAAACACCTTACATACAGTATACTGTAATCTTATAGATTACAGTACTGTATGTAAAAAATACACACCCCCCCTTGTCCCTAGTGGTCTGCCCAGTGCCCTACATGTACTTTTATATAATAAAAACGGTTCTTTCTGCCTGCAAACTGTAGATTGTCCATAGCAACCAAAAGTGTCCCTTTATGTCAAAAATGGTTTTAGAGCAGCTAGAAAACAGCGATAATAAATTATAATCACTTGCAGAATTGTGCGATAGCGATTTGTGGGGAAATCCGTCATAAAAAAATAAAAGTAATGACAGCGACAATTCTGCAACTGAGCAAATTTCAGTGATTTTGAGTTGATTACATTATTGAATAATTTTTATTATAATTATATTATTATTTGTTATAATTATTTATAATTATTTATTATATTATAATTTATAATTTTGTTTTTAAAAAAATTTCATACCCGGGATGCCTACTAGACTCTTGTTTGGTCAGATTTAAGTGAGTTATTCCTAAGAATTACAGGCCTACAGTATAAAACGCCAAATTTCCTTGCAAATAATGGTACCGCTTTCAGCATCTTTTTTCTAAAATAAACATACCGCTAGGGAGCTTAAGAGGGAAATTTCAGGAAAAAAACTTTCCACAGCCCCCTGCGTATAACACGCAGGCACAGTTTACCCTCTAATTTCAGGGTAAAAAAGTGAGTGTTATACGCCAATAAATACAGTAATTGGTGGTAGTTGGTGACAACTGTTTGTAATATTTATAACGCAAAAAAAAAAAAAGTAAAAACTATTTGATAGAAAAAAAATTATCTTTGGATGACAAAGGGGTTGCTTTACCCAAGGCAAATAGGTTGTTTACTTTGCATGGGAATTTGTACTTGCCAAGGAATTTTCCCTTAGCTTAGTGAATGTGGTGAAAATACACTTTGCAAAGATTACCCAATCACTTGCTAGGAAAAAAAAAGAAAAAAAAATGGATTGCACATGATTGGATGATGGGCATTAGCAGAGCCTCACCACATTCGCTAGGCTAATGCCGCATACACACCATCACTTTATGCAATGAAAAAAAATGACATTTTCTGTGAAGTAAAAAATGACGTTTTTGAAACTTCAATTTTCAAAGACGAAGTTGCCTACACACCATCGTTTTTCTCACAATGTTCTAGCAAAGCGAGGTTACGTTCACCACTTTTTTCCATTGAAGCTCGCTTCATAACTAGCTTCTGGGCATGCGCGGGTGTAAAAACGTCGTTTTAAACGTCATTTTTTGCTACTCATGGTCAATTTCTGTGAAGTAAAAAACGACGTTTTGAAAAACGACACATAAAATTGAAGCATGCTTCAATTTTTTTTTGTCGTTTTTCACAAGACATAAAACAACGTTTTCCCCCACACACGGTCATTTAAAGTGACGTTTTTAAAAACGTTGTTTTTTTTTATCACATAAAGTGATGGTGTGTACGCGGCATTAGATAAAATCCCCTTGCAAAGTGAAAATTCTCTTGCGAAGTTAACAGTCTTTAGGCTTTTAGTAAATCACCCACAAAGAGTTTGGTTGGTCCCTATTGGCATCGCTATCACTTTTGTTCTAATTTCGTTTTCCTGGTTTTGAATCGGCCTCAATCAGTTGTATAAGCCATTTTCATTCAGGGAGCCCTACTGTGTTGTTTTTTGTTTTTTTTGTTAGTTTGTTTTTTTGTTTTGTTTTTTTTACTCCTTTATAAGAGCCAGTTCCAGTTTACCAGTGGTCACTGTATATAAATGCTGTAATCACATTTACAGTATACACATTTGTTAGAGCCTGCTGAGAAGCTACACCAATAAAAGGGCACATATGTCATGTATAGAAAAGAAAAGAGCTTTTTGTTTGGTACTGTACAGGAATGACCCAGATGTACACAACAGATGCAGAATGTTAAAAAACAAACAAATATCTCATTGAAAAATCCTAATTTCCGAATGCTTGTAAAATCCTGCAATGTGCAGTGCTGTCTGTGCAAGCGTCTTTGTATTTTACTAACGACTTGTCATGGCAGATAATCAAATATTGTAAAAAAAAAAACTGCATTTTGTTGCTTCCGGTTTGTACAGACTCCTAATATATTCTTTTTTGCCAACCGGGATTGGTAAAATATTGCTGGTGGCATTAGACGGTAAACACAACTATGGAATATTTGTGTTATGTCAACTGAATTGAGTTTGGATAGTGCTGTGTGAGCAGAGCTGTATTCCGTGGACACAGCTGTGTCTATATTTTCTGCATGGCAGTAAGCAATATGTAGCTACAATGAATGCTTAGTAAACACAAGTAATTGTCATAGGCGTGCGTACAGGGTGTGCCAGGTGTGCCCAGGCACACCCTAATTGCCCCGTGCAGAACAGATTCCCCTTACTGACCTGGCTCCCCCTCCCCCCCCCCCCCCACAGCACTGCTGGTGATCTGCCGATATGGTTCCGGCTAACGTAAAAGTTCCTGCGCAGGCGCAATCTGATCTGCCGATATGGTTCCGGCTAACGAGAAAGTTCCTTTAAGGACTGCGCAGGCGCAAACTTGCCGACGGAAATCTCCGAACCTCGGCTGGCATCCGGGGCGACGTGGATTTTGAGGAAAGTGGCCAGTCGGCCTCACGTCCTCGCTTTGCTCGGACGGCTCGCTCCGCTCGCTCGGCCTCCTTGCTCTTTTTTTAATATCCTCCAATCCACGGGGATGTTAAAGAATGAGCCTGGATGCCGACCGAGGTTCGGAGATTTCCGTCAGCAAGTTTGCGCCTGCACAGTCCTTGAAGGAACTTTCTCGTTAGGGGAACCTTAAGGACAAGTCACCGGCTTCCCTCCTTTCCCACCGGTTGTTGCTGTGGATGTTTTAGGATGAGTGGGGGAAGGGGCCAGTAAATATGCCATTTACCGGCCACTTCCCGTTCCCGAATGAACATCGTTAGCGATCGGTAGAGTGTGTTTGAGTTTTGGGGTGCACACCCTGATGCCAAAGGCTGTGCACACCTATGGTAATTGTACTATACAGTACACTGTTTTTTATTTTATGAATCTCTGATTTCACATTATTTGTGGTCAGGTATGAGCTCCGTTGGACTGCTCAGTGCCAGGCACCAGGTTTCAATTTAACTGTAAAATTTCACTGCAGCGCAATTCCTTTGCAATTGACTGACATGTTAGCACATACCCATTGATCGCACTCGGGATGCTGACCAAAACTGAACCAGGTAGTGGAAGAAAGCTTCAGCTCTACTGTCCGCCCACAGTAGAGGTCCTTCAGATGTGTTTCCCCCCTAGGGAGGGAATTTGATTTGTTAAGGTTAAAAAACCTGAAAAGCAGTTTTCTACCATCTGCACCAGTTCACTACATACCATGTTGGCTGATGTCAGTGATAGGAGCATTAGGCCCCGTACACACGTCCGAGGAACTCGAAGGGCAAAACTCATCGTTTTGCTCGTCGAGTTCTGTGTGAAGCCGCCGAGGATCTCGGGGAGCCAAGTTTCCTCATAGAACAACGAGGAAATAGAGAACATGTTCTCTATTTGGCTCGACGAGGAACTCGTCGGCTTCCTCGGCCGAAAGTGTACACACGGCTGGGTTTCTCGGCAGAATTCAGCTCCGATCGAGTTTCTGGCTGAATTCTGCCGAGAAACTCGGTCATGTGTACGGGGCCTGAGAGTGATACTTTTTTATGTTTGTCTAAAAGCCTATACCATACCTCCCAACATTTTGAGACGGGAATGAGGGACACCTACTTGCAAACGTATGTAGGCATAGGACACGCCCCTGCCACACACCCTTTAACCACTTCCATACCAGTCACTTACGCACCTTCCTGCCCAAGCCAATTTTCAGCTTTGAGCGCTGTCGCAATTTAAAATGACAATTGCGCCGTCATGCTACACTGTACCCAAATGAAATTTTTATAATTTTGTTCCCACAAATAGAGCTTTCTTTTGGTGGTATTTGATTTTTATTTTTTGCGCAACAACTAAAAAAAGACCGAACATTTTGAAAAAAAAATATTTTTTATTTTTTTCTGTTAATTTTTTTGTAAATAAGTACGTTTTCTTCTTCAATTATGGGCACCGATGAGGTGGCACTGATGGGCATCGATGAGGTGGCACTGATGATACATCCACTGCTCTACTGACACCAACCTCTGTCCTACTGATACATCCACTGCCCTACTGACACCATCCAATGCCCTACTGACACTGTATAATTACACATAAACACGCATGTGTGTTTGAGCTTTGGGGTGTACACCCTAATGCAATGGGCTGCCCACACCTATGGTTAGTACAGCGTCTTCGACCGGAGCTGACCATTTTTTTTCCACTGGGTTGTACAAAAAAAAAACTTGCAGTGTGTAACTTGCTTATGGCAGGCCATACCAGCTTGCCCCATAGAAGAAAGTGATCCAAGAATCCCAAGGTTTTTACATGCTATGCTTAGACACTGGGATTTACCTTGCACAGGCTCATCTGCTTATGTGCAAGAAGTCTTAAATTGCAACCATAGAGAAAAATGATTGTTTTTGTTTGCTTGTTTTTTGCAAATGTTAAAGTGGTTGTAAACCTCTGAAATTAAAAATAAACAAAACATATCCCGGTATAGGGTGTCTCAATCTAAAGCACCAAAGCAGCATGGTTCCTATCTGCTCTCCCTTCCATCTGCTATCTGCACAAGTCACTTCTAACAGGTTACTGTACTGTGCTGACACCACAGAATCCAGGGGATGGCCCTGCCCCCGCACACAGCAGGTGATTGACAGCCTGAGATGAGATTGTTTCCCTATGAGACTGTATAGAGGGGGGTGTCCCTTCACTCAAGTCTCGGAGTACACTCAGCTCACTGCTCAATGCAGTGCAATGTGCATGACCCCCTTCTGGGGCTGGGAAATGATGTGTAAAATGTGTGCATTAGGAAGCTGCAGAGGAGATAAGACTGCAGAAAACAAGTACAACTTGCGTAGGGACATTTGTTTCATCTCTGTGTATCACCCGAGAATAGACACTTCACTTGATATAAATAAGGGTTTACAGCCAGTTTCAAATAAAACTTCTGTGACTGTCCAATTTTCCATATATGTAACCTCCCCAACGGGAGTTTATTATAAATTCCTGTCCCAGAGACATAACATGAAGTAAGTTTATATGACTTCAAAGTGAGACAGTTGTCACCAGGATAAATGTCTCAATTCGAAGATTTTCTCTCGCCTCTTGTTCTGATGACAACTGTACAATTTTAGATTTTTTCCATCAAAAATTCTCATCATAAAGAGAGTGAGAGATATCTTCCATTGGGGCACAGACAGCAGTTAAAATCTGACAGATGTTCTAATCCTTCCACGCTGTAACCAAAACTTAAAGGGGTTCCGGCTATAGATTACACTTTAAGGCTGGATTCACACTGTTGTGCGAAGCGTCTCACAGCAAGGGTCCAGGGCGTTCCTGTTCTCCGTTTCAGGGACGAATCAGGTCCGAATTTTTGGCTGGATTTGGACCTGAAACAGACCAGAAGCCGCACAGGACTCTTCTGCAAACCGCTCCGCAGCCGCCCAGGAGCTGTGTGAACCGACTCCATTAAGAGCCGGTCACAGTTGTCTGTGAAACCCACATCCAATTCGCACTAGTGTGAACCCAAGCCTAAGTGTTTGTGGTAAGTGACCCCTGAAACATTGTAGTCAGCAGGGCCGCCATCAGGAATTATGGGGCCCCTTACACAGCTTCATGCATGGGCCCCCTGGAGCGGGGGGGGGGGTGCTGCCGCCTCAAATTGAGAAGCGGGGGGCTGCCGCGAATTGAGAAGCAGGTGGGTGCCGCCGCTAATTGAGAAAATTGAGAAGCGGCCCTTTAAAAAAATAAAAAAAATTAAAAAAAATATATATATATAAAAAAAAGGGGGGTTGCCATCCGGCGTCCTGGGGACCTCTGGGCCCTATTATAAAAAATAAATAAATAAATATATTCATTTTTTAAATTAATTTAAACAAAGGTGGGTTGCCATCCAGGGCCCACGGGACCTCCGGGGCCCTGGGGACCTCTTTTTTTTATTTTTATAAAAAATAAATAAAAAAAGACCTCTGGGTCCTTTAACCACTTCCATACCGGGCTTTAAAACCCACCTCCATACCGGGCCTATTCTGGCACTTCTCTCCTACATGTACAAATCATCATTCTTTTGTTAGAAAATTACTCAGAACCCCCAAACATTATATATGTTTTTTTAGCAGACACCCTAGGGAATAAAATGGCGGTCTTTTTATCTTGCACGGTATTTGCGCAATAATTTTTCAAACGCCTTCATGGTTTCATGAATTAAAAAATAACAAAACAGTAAAGTTAGCCCAATTTTTTGGTAAAATATGAAAGATGATGTTACGCCGAGTAAATAGATACCTAACATGTCACGCTTTAAAATTGCACACACTCATGGAATGGCGCCAAACTTTGTTACTTAAAAATCTCCATAGGCGACGCTTTAAAATTTTTACAGGTTGCCAGTTTAGAGTTACAGAGGAGGTCTAGTCTAGAATTGTTGCACACGCTCTAACGCACG
The DNA here is from genome assembly GCF_905171775.1 of Rana temporaria. Classification (NCBI taxonomy): domain Eukaryota; kingdom Metazoa; phylum Chordata; class Amphibia; order Anura; family Ranidae; genus Rana; species Rana temporaria. Next base: position 388,064,902 of record NC_053490.1, on the reverse strand, counting down.
CGGCGACACCTCACATGTGTGGTTTGAACGACGTTTACATACGTGGGCGGGACTTACGTGTGTGTTCGCTTCTGAGCGTGAGCTACCGGGGACAGGGGCGTTTTTATTTATTTATTTATCTTTTATTTTACTTATTTATTTATTTTTTCCACTTTTTTTAAAAAAAAAAATTTTTCCGATCACTTTTATTCCTATTACAAGGAATGTAAACATCCCTTGTAATAGGAATAGTGTGTGATAGGTCCTCTTTAAGGAGAGATGCGGGGTCAATAAGACCCCACATCTCTCCTCCAGGGTGGAAAGAATGAGATTGTGAAAAAAAAATCACAGATCTCATTCTTACTAGCCGCAATTGCGGTTTGTTTACTTACGGGTACCTGGGCGTGACATCATAACATTGCGCCCAGGCCTCTGACAGTCATAGAGATGACTGGTGACCATCTGGTCACCAGTCATCTTTATGCTTCACATCCGGCGGACGGCGATCATCTCTCCGGGCCCCCGATGGCACGGGAGAGCCCGGAGAAGCACCGGATGGCGGCGGGAGGGGGGATGTCCCCTCCCGCCGCCTATAAGAACGATCAAGCGGCGGAACCGCCGCTATGATCGTTCTTACGGTGTGTAGGGGGGTTACCATCTGGGGCCCTGGGGACCTCCGGGCCCCTGGGGACCTCTGGGCCCCTTACAGGTGTACTGCCTGTACCCCCCTGATGGCGGCCCTGGTAGTCAGTAGTGAGTTCCTCCTAAAATGTTGGTTATCTGTGTTGAGTGTCCTGTAATACATTGGTGGTCAGTGGATAGTGCTTTTCTAAAAGAAAAAAAAAACAATCAATGGTGAATGCACCCAAAAATCTTGGTGGTCAGTGGTGGTCTATTGGCCAAATCACATAAGATGATGATCCGACTTGGAGGCAACTTCCATTAGTCTATGGGCACAAGTCAGATAGAAGTCGCCTTGAAGTAGTACAGGAACCTTTTCTAAAGTTCGAGTGACTTCAGTAGAGAGTGGCACGGAGCATTGCCGCAGGCATTAGTGGAGGGCCGGCATGACAGGGGTTAACGGGACGTGTACAGGGGACGCCTGAGGGGAGTGGGGGTGGATATAGCCAATAGGGAGAGGAGGAGGCCGAGTGTTGGAAGGAAGAGGAAGGGGAGGAGCCAGTCGCCACGAGGCAGCACAGGGTAAGGAGCTTACCACCCACCCGCCCTTTTTTTTGAAGGGTTGATTGTTTACTGGTATGGGGGTTCTCGATGGCCGCGTGATCTCGAGACGGCGAGGCAGAACAAGACATTTCCCTGTTCTGCCTAGTGACATGACAGCGATCTACTGCTCCCTGTCATCAGGAGCAGTAATCGCTTTCATGTCAGTGGTAGCCCATCCCCCCCACAGTTAGAGTCGCTCCCTAGGACACACTTAACCCCTTGATCGCCCCCTAGAGTTTAACCCCTTCCTTGCCAGTGTCATTTATACAGTAATCAGTGGCTATTTATTATAGCACTGGTCCCAAAATAGTGTCAAAAGTGTCCGATGTGCCCGCCATAATGTCGCAGTCCTGATAAAAATGGCAGATTGCAGACATTACTAGTTAAAAAAAAAAGAAATTAATAAGAAAAATGCCAAAAATATATCTCCTATTTTCGTAGATGCTATAACTTTTGCGCAAACCAATCAATAAATGCTTATTGCGATTTTATTTTACAAAAAATATGTAGAAGATTATATATCAGCCTGAGGAAAAAAAAAAATTCATATATTTTTGGGGGATATTTATTATAGCAAAAAGTAAAAAATATAGGGCTAGATTCAGAGAGAATTTATGCCGGCGTATCTATTGATACGCCGCGTAAATTCAAATCTGCGCCGGCGTATCTTCTTTCTGTATTCAGAAAGCAAGATACGCCGAAATTTGCCTAAGATCCGACTGGCGTAAGTCTCTTACGCCGTCGTATCTTAGTTGCATATTTGCGCTGGCTGCTAGGTGGCGCTTCCGTTGATTTCAGCGTAGAATATGCAAATGAGCTGGATACGCCGATTCAGAAACGTACGTGCGCCTGGCGGAATTTTTTACGTCGTTTGCGTAAGGCTTTTTCCGGCGTAACGTTGCTCCTGCTATATGAGGAGCAACCAATGTTAAGTATGGATGTCGGGCCAGCGTCGAATTTTGCGTCATTTACGTTGTTTGTGTAAGTCGTTCGCGAATAGGGCTTTGCGTAAATTATGTTCACGTCTAAAGCATTGACGATTTGTGGCGGAATTTCGAGCATGCGTACTGGGATTCTTTCACAGCCGGCGCATGCGCCGTTCGTTAGTGACGTCATTTACGTGGGGTCATGTTTATTTACATAAAACACGCCAACCTCTTGCAAATTTGAATTTGGCGCGCTTACGCCGGCTGATTTACGCTACGCCGCCGCAACTTACGGAGCAAGTGCTTTGTGAATACTGCACTTGCCCGTCTAAATTGCGGGAGCGTACCGTAAATAACATATGCTACGCCCGCACAAACTTACGGCGGGCTACGTGAATCTAGCCCATAGCTTTTTTTTTTTTAAATGTACGCTCTTTTTTTGTCCATAGCGCAAAAAATAAACGCAGAGGTGATCAAATACCACCAAAAGAAAGCTCTATTTGTGGGAAAAAAAGGACGTCAATTTTGTTTGGGTACAACGTCGCAGGATTGTGCAATTGTCAGTTAAAGCGACGCAGTGCCGAATCGCAAAAAAATGCTCTGGTCAGGAAGGGGGTAAATTCTTCCGGAGTTGAACTAGTTAAAAACTCTGGGCAGGCAAATGCAAGTGCTTCTGCAGGGTCACTTTGCTTTTACAGGTATACACGCATTTTTTTTTTACGTTTTTTATATTTAGTAAGTGAAATATAATAACGACAGTCCACAGATGGAGTAAACGCTCAGTTGACAGGGAAATGAAATCGCCTTGGCTACTGCCTGGTTGCGTCATAGTGTGGGATGGTTGCTGATCCTGATATATGAAGATACAGAACAGGCACAAGTAGTGCTGATCACAAGAGCAGATTGACAGTGGCAGAGTCCTGCTTCCTGGAAGCACAGATGCTGTGTGAGGAGTGAGATTACACCCACACACTTCCTGTTACACACCTGTACTCCGCACTGCAGGTGGCTTTGGGCTACAGCGCTCTGCGTGGGAGCTTTATATATACAATAATCAACACTCCCATCATTCATACACTGGTGAGGACTGTATACTGTACATACACAGATTACACACTCATCGATCGAAATGTATAACCGCACATTCCTGAGGTCATCCACAAAGTCTTGCAAAGAATTTTTTTTTTTTATAACTAAGACAATACTATCATAATACTATTTTACTAATATATATAGAGATATATACAGTTAAACCTTAGTTTGAGAGTAACTTGGTTTGAGAGCGTTTTGCAAGACAAGTAATATTTTGCCTTGATATACAAGCGTAGCGTCACAACTGAGTATAAAAAAGAAGAGAGGAGCCTCTAAGTGTAGCAATATGGTTACATTTAATGAAGGTACAACATTTAGCAACTTATTGCTACACTTAGGCCCCTTTCACACTGGGGCTGGAAGTGCGGTGGCAGTTTAGCGGCGTGATACTGTCGGAATTGTGGCGGTATTCGGCCGCTAGCGATGCGGTTTTAACCCCTGCTAGCGGCCGAAAAAGGGTTAATACCGCCGGCAATGTGCCTCTGCAGAGGCGCATTGCCGGCGGTATAGCCGCGGTTTCCCATTGCTTTCAATGGGAAGGAGCAGTGGAGGAGAGGTAAACACACCGCTCCTCTCACCATTCCTCTCACCGCTCCAAGGATGCTGCTAGCAGGACTTTTGGAGCGGTCCTGCTAGCGCACCGCTCCAGTGTGAAAGCCCTCGGTCAGTTTGCAGGCGCTATTTTTAGTGCAATAGCACCTGCAAACCGCCCCAGTGTGAAAGGGTTCTTAGAGTTGCCTCTCTTCTCTTTTATACCCTGTAAAAAAAATGCTTGTTTCTGGAACAACTTATGCTCGCAAACCAAGGTTTTACTGTGTATCTATATTTATATCTATATATCTATACTCTGTGTGTGTGTGTATGTATATATATATATATATATATATATATATATATATACAAAGTAGTATAGTAATATATATATATATTAGTGCTGTCAAGCGATTAAAATTTTTAATCGCGATTAATCGCATTAATGTCATAGTTAACTCACGATTAATCGCGCCATTAAGGAGGTTTACCCTTTAAAATTTTTATTTTATTTTTCTTATTTATTTTTTATTTTTTTATAATATTAAATTGTGTTTTTTTAATTTTTTTACATTTTGATCACTTTTATTGCTGTCACAAGGAATGTAAACATCCCTTGTGACAGCAATAGGTGGTGACAGGTACTCTTTATGGAGGGATCGGGGGTCTAAAAGACCTCCGAGCCCTCCTTTGCACTTCAAAGTATTCAGATCACCAAAAACGGCGATTCTGAATACTGCATACTTTTTTAAATCCGGCGCCATTGGCAGCCGAGAAACCCGGAAGTGACGTCATGACGTCGCTTCCGTGGTTTCAATGCGGAGACTGAATCAAAGCCGCTTACGGCTTAGTGTCAGTCTCCGCCTGGACACAGAAGGCGCCGGATGGAGGATCGGGTCTCCCGGTGGGACGGGAGGCCCGGTCAGAGCGGCGAAAGGCGGCGGGAGGGGGGGGATGTCCCCTCCCGCTCCTCCGGCATAACAACCGAGCGGCTTTTAGCCGCATCGGTTGTTATGTTTGGATAGCCGATCGCCCGCTCTAAACAACGGTACCGGGATGATGCCTGCCTGCCATCATCCCGGTATAACCCCCGAACGCCGCCTCGTTAATCGCGCGATAAAAAAATTGACGGCGTTAACGTGGGTTTGCGTTAACGCCGTTAATAGCGCGTTTAACTGACAGCACTAATATATATGTATAGTAATATATATATATATATATATATATATATATTATATATGTATATTTATACAAAGTAGTATAGTTATATTTATATATATATATATATATATATATATATATATATATATATATATATATATATATATATGTGTGTATTTATATATATTCTACTTTTACTTGGCTGTGGACAGTGTAACTTCCAAATGATTTATATATATATATATATATATATATATATACATACAATATATATGTATTCAACCACTTGCTGACCAGGCCTTTTCTAAAAAAAATTGTTTAAAAAATTTAAACTAGCATTTGTTGCTAGAAATTTACTTAGAACCCCCAAACATTTTATTTATATATAGATTCTAAGTAAATTTCTAGCAAAAAATGCTAGTTTAAACTTGTAAACAAACATTTTCAGAAAAGGCCTGGTCAGCAAGTGGTTAATTACATATATTTATTGTATGTATATATATAAACCATTTGGAAGTTATATATTTTTAGCAGAGACCCTATAGAGTAAAATGGTGATCGTTGCAATATTTTATGTCACACTCTATTTGCGCAGCGATCTTTAAAATTACACTTTAATGAATTAAACCACAAAGCACAATAGTTACCCTAATTTTATTGTATACTGTAAAATATGATGTTATGCAGAGTAAATAGATACCTAACATGTCATGCTTTAGATTCGTGGGATGGCGACAAACTACGGTACTCAAAAATCTCCATAGGCGACGCTTTAAAAATGTTTACAGGTTATGTTTAGTGTGACAGAGGAGGTCTAGCACTAGAACAATTTCTCATTGCGGCGATACCTTACATGTGTGGTTTGAACACCGTTTACATATGCGGGTGCGACTTACGTATACGTATATCATTTGTTTATGCCCGAGAAACAGAAGTGATGTCGGAGGTCGCTCTGGTCCTCCAAAGACATAGAGCCAGGTTGCGGCCATCACTTAACCTCCTGCCGAGCAAATGGCGGCACCGGATCGCTTAAGGGTTTACTGATGGCTCCGGTAAGCTCGGAAATGAACGGGAAACGACGGGAGGGGGCAACACTCTTGTCGGTGATAAAAGTGATCCCATGGCGAATCCGCCCACGGGACCATTTTTATCTTGTAGAGATTCGCCCATAATAAATAATGATACCAGGTTTATGACGGCTAAGTAAGGGTTTAACATCAAAGTGTCCTACACTATCTCCAATGTATCATAAACAATACCCATTTTTACCTACACTATATTACCAAAAGTATTGGGACGCCTGCCTTTACACGCACATGAACTTTAATGGCATCCCAGTCTTAAGCCTCGTACACATGACCGAGGAATTCGACAGGCCAAACACATCGTTTTCCTCGTCGAGTTCCTTGTTAGGCTGTCGAGGAACTCGACAAGGCGAGTTTCTCCATTCCCGTCGAGGAAAAATAAGACATGCTCTCTTTTTGGCTCGACGGGATCCTCGACAGTTTCCTTGTCGAAAAATGTACACACGACCGGTTTCCTCGGCAAAAAAAAAATCCCAGCAAGTTTCTTGCTGGTTTTTGCCGAGAAACTCGGTCGTGTGTACGAGGCCTTAGTCCGTAGGGTTCAATATTGAGTTGGTCCCCCCTTTGCAGCTATAACAGCTTCAACTCTTCTGGGAAGGCTGTCCACAAGGTTTAGGAGTGTGTCTATGGGAATGTTTGACCATTTTTCCAGAAGCACAATTGTGAGGTCAGGCACTGATGTTGGGTAAGAAGGCCTGGCTCGCAGCCTCCGCCCTAATTTATCCCAAAGGTGTTCTATCGGGTTGAGGTCAGAACTCTCAGTCAAGTTCCTACTCGCTCATCCATGTTTTTATGGACCTTGCTCTGTGCACTGGTCCAAATCATTTGGTGGAGGGAGGATTTTGGTGTGGGGTTGGGCCTGGCCCCTTAGTTCCATGCTCCTGATTTTGTGGCAATAGTTTGGGGATGACTCCTTCCTGTTCCACCATGACTGCACACCAGTGCACAGAGCAAGGTCCATAAAGACATGGATGAGTGAGTTTGGGGTGGAGGGACTTGACTGGCCTGACCTCAACCCGATAGAACACCTTTGGGATGAATTAGAGCAGAGACTGCAAGCCAGGCCTTCTCGTCCACATCAGTTCCTGACCTCACAAATGTGCTTCTGGAAGAACATTCCCATAGACACACTCAGGCCTCGTACACACGACAAAAACCAGCAAGAAACTTGCTGGGAGATATTTTTTTGCCGAGGAAACCGGTCGTGTGTACATTTTCGTCAAGGAAACTGTCGAGAAACTCGACGAGCCAAAAAGAGAGCAAGTTCTCTATTTCCTCGACGGGAATGGAGAAACTTGCCTTGTCGAGTTCCTCGACAGCCTGACAAGGAACTCGACGAGGAAAAGATGTGTTTCGCCCATCGAGTTCCTCGGTCGTGTGTACGAGGCTTTATATCTGCAAAGGGTGGGCCAACTCAATAATGAACCCTACAGACTTAGGCCTCGTACACACGATAGGATAGCCAGAGGACAACAATCTGAAGGATCGTTTTCATCGGTCAAAACCGATCGTGTGTGGGCGCCATAGGTTATTTAACCTTAGGTTAAAAAAAAGCAAACTTGCTTTAAAATTTAACCGATGGATTGCTAACCGATCGTTAGTATGCAAAAACTATTGGTTAAAAACCCGCGCATGCTCAGAATCAAGTCGACGCATGCTTGGAAGCATTGAACTCCGTTTTTTTCAGCACGTCGTTGTGTTTTACGTCACGCGTTCTGACACGATCGGTTATTTAACCGATGGTGTGTAGGCGTGACGGACCATCAGTCAGCTTCATCGGTTAACCTAATGCCGCGTACAGACGGTCCTTTTATGCGATGTTAAAAAACGACGTTTTTAAAAACGTCAATTTAATTGACCGTGTGTGGGAGAAAACGTCGTTTTATGTCTTCTGAAAAACGACCCAAAAAAATTGAAGCATGCTTCAATTTTATGTGTCGTTTTTCAAAACGTCGTTTTTTACTTCACAGAAATTGACCGTGTGTAGCAAAAAACGACGTTTCAAATTACGTTTTTACACCCGCGCATGCCCAGAAGCTAGTTATGAAGCGAGCTTCAATGGAAAAACGTGGTGAACGTAACCTTGCTTTGCTAGAGCATTGTGAAAAAACGATGGTGTGTAGGCAACTTCGTCTTTGAAAAGTTTCAAAAACGTAGTTTTTTACTTCACAGAAAACGTCGTTTTTTTACATCGCATAAAACGACCGTCTGTACGCGGCATAAGACAACGGTCCTTCAGACCGTTTACATCGGATTGACTGATTTTGTGTACGAGGCTTAAGACTGGGATGCCATTTAAGTTCATGTGCGTGTAAAGGCAGGTGTCCCAATACTTTTGGTAATATAATGTATGTGCGTTTTAGGGCTTCTTTTTTCCATTGACCTTTTGCTTCTATTTCCATGCACACACTCCAGTGTCATCCACATTCCGCACATTGCTCTGGACCATGCCTGGTTGATGTGTGTCAGTATGGACACTTGTACTTCCAATTGGTGAAGCAGGATGACAAGTGACAAGGCAGGAGAACATTTGGAAACCAGTTGTCACCCTATAACTGGAAGTGCCTAAAAAAAGACCTTCACGGTGGGATATTATGAATAAAAGCTGCAGATTTATAATTTATATTAACATGTTAAAGTCTGTAGGAGATTATAGTAATTGGGTTGAGCTACTTTTAGCAGGTGTCATGATCTAAATGACTGATATGATCATAACATATATCCTGTTTATTACACAGTATTTGTATATGTGACAAAAAGCCACTTATCTACTTCCTGCGAGCCTGTCATGCGCTGGGTGTGCCCTGTTGTCATATAACAGGTGCTGGTTGTGAAATGTCCAATGAATATTAATTATTGTAAACAAACATATGCATAGAAAGACCTGTAGAGTCACATTTGCTCCTTCTAGAAACATGAAAAAAAGTCACAGAAAAGTACATTCATAAAATGATCAGATGAAAAAAGGTAACTACACCCAAAACTGATACAGATACTACTTACTTTCAGGTTGTATCAAACGCTAGCTCTTGGGACTTAAAAAGTAAGACATCCTCACCAGCGTGTCTTACAAGCCGTGCTTACCCAATATTACATTTATCCCAATTACAAACACAAATATTGATAAATAAAAATATATAAATTTATATAAGAAAAAAATGAAATAGTCCAAAATTGTGCTAGAAAAACATCTCCTTTTGCAAAGTGCCAGTGCTCAAAAAGTGCTTGAATATTGCTCTTTTTTTAATATATAATAAAGTGCTGAACTACCGACCTGCATTTAAAGTGGTTGTAAAGGAATTTTTTATTCTTTTTTAAAATAACAAACATATTATACTTACCTGCTCTGTGAAATGGTTTTGCACAGAGAAGCCCCGACCCTTTTCCTCTCGGGTCCCCTGCCAGCGCTTTTGCTCCTCCTATCTTGCTGACGAGGCAGCCACTGTGCCCATCAAATGCAGCCACTGTGCCATCAATTGTTGCCACTGTGCCATCAATTGTTGCCACTGTGCCATCAATTGTTGCCACTGTGCCATGCCATCAATTGTCGCCACTGTGCCATCAATTGTCGCCACTGTGCCATGCCATCAAATGCAGCCACTGTGCCATGCCATCAAACGCAGCCACTGTGCCCATCAGTTGTCACCACTGTGCCATGCCATCAATTGTCACCACTGTGCCCATTAATTGTCACCACTGTGCCCATTAATTGTCACCACTGTGCCATGCCATCAAACGCAGCCACTGTGCCATCAATTGTCGCCACTGTGCCATCAATTGTCACCACTGTGCCATCAATTGTCGCCGCTGTGCCATCAATTGTCGACACTGTGCCCATCAATTGTCACCACTGTGCCATGCCAAATGCAGCCACTGTGCCATCAAACGCAGCCACTGTGCTAGCCATCAAACGCAGCCACTGTGCCATCAATTGTCACCACTGTGCCCATCAATTGTCACCACTGTGCCCATCAATTGTCACCACTGTGCCATCAATTGTCGCCACTGTTCCATCAATTGTCACCACTGTGCTATCAATTGTCGCCACTGTGCCCATCAATTGTCACCACTGTGCCATGCCAAACGCAGCCAATGTGCCATCAAACGCAGCCACTGTGCCATGCCATCAAATGCAGCCACTGTGCCATCAATTGTCACCACTGTGCCCATCAATTGTAGCCACTGTGCCCATCAATTGTTGCCACTGTGCCCATCAATTGTCGCTACTGTGCCCTGTAAAATAATGCCAGATTGCCCCCCCGCCCGGCACTTACCTTTCTGGAGTCAGCCAATATCCTTCCACGGTCCCTCGATGGCGCTTCAGCCAATCAGGTTACCGGTAACCAGAACCGGTGAACCTGATTGGCTGAGAGGCCTCTCAGTGTTAGCCAGGGAACTCACCCCCCTGCGTCCCCTGGTTAACTATTTGGAAGCCGATTACAGCCCTCAGGCTGTAGTCGGAAAGCCTATCAGAGCCGCTGGCTCTGATAGGCAGGGCTGTCTTAATGAGAGGGCACACCTGGGCACTGCCCAGGGGCCCCAGCTGCATGGGGGACCCCTGCACTTTCCCCAAAGCAGCTGATCCTTGAGCCCACGCTGCCCTGAAATTGGGGGCCATATGGTGGCACTGAGAGTGATAGATACACAGTCTGCCTCCTACCTACTTGATGTCTGTTTACCTGCACTGTCATCATTGTAGAACCCCAGAGCATTACTTTGCCCAGGGGCCCATGATGCTATTAAGATGGCCCTGCTGATAGGCACTTCCAAATCCAACCAGCTGCCGTTATTCAGATAGCCGGCGCTCACCAGGGGGCCGGTCATCTGAATAGTGGGCGGCAGCAACAATACATAGATTCATGCAATGCATGAATCTATGTATTGTTGATCCGTGGTGGTGCAGGAGAGAGAGAGGGGGTGGCACTTCTGTGCCCTCTATGGACGCACCGCCACTGCTGACAGCAGCCCTAACCTTTCCCCATTCTATAACAAATGGATAAAGGTACACTTTGGGATAGATTTACTAAAGGTAAATTGACTGTGCACTTTACAAGTGCAGTTGCACTCTTGTTCCAGAGCTTAGTAAATGACGTGCACAAGCAAAAAAAAAAAAATGTTTTCTTGCATGTGATTGGGTATTGTTTGCAAAGTGAGGCTTCACCTATTTTACTAAGCACTGAAGCAAATGCCCTAGCAGAGTGCAGCTGCACTTACAAAGTGTACAGTCTATTTGCCTTTAGTAAATCAAGAATCACTGGCGAGTTTCCTCTCGGGGACTCTATTGGTGAAATATCTGCCTTTGAGCTCCTGGTCTTTTACACCTGCTGTGGCTATTATGAGGGGGTCTTTCTCTCGCTATTGACATTTGTGTTGATTTTATATTATTTTTATTTTTTTAAAAGCCTATGGCGTGTGAACACACCCAAAAACTCCACCCGGTGCAGAAAAAATGTGCACACACATAAAGAGTGTTCACAATAACGTGCAGATGGGTGCAACGTCAAGTGGTCCTCCTGTGAAGAGGGACCCAAACCCTGATCCCCCAGGGCGTTAGGCTCCAGACGGGGACTGAGGTACTGTGGTCCGAGCAACCGAAGCCCACACGGACCCAACTTCCTCGGAGGGACTGCTGAAACAGAACCCTCCCAGTACTAGGTGGGGCTCCCCCGAAGGGAGACCCTATGAGAGCAAGTGAACTAAGCCAGAAGGCCATGTCCACCTACTCCCAAGACGTTCAGGGCTGGCCCCAGGACCGGCACCCTAATAATCTCACAGTGAACAAAACCTGCACAACAAAAAAAGACAAACATAGGCTTAAATTAAATAAAGTGGAGGAAAGGGATAGTGAAGAGAAGAGTGAAAGAAGTGGTCATTGTGTTCAACAATGACCAGGCCCTCCGGCCAGGAATAAAAAATTCCTCCGGTCCTAGCCAAAAGGCCCGGCCCAGGAGGCAGGTGCTAAAAAAAAGCGTGTATCTGGTGCAGTGACCGTGGTATCTTAAAGCGGTGGTTCACCCTCCATAACAACTTTTTAGCATAAAATGAGGCATAGTAGCGCGAGCTACAGTATGCCTGTCTTTATTTTTTTATCCCCGTACTCACTGTGCACTCGTAGATACAAGATTACGACTCCCCGCGGGGAATGGCCATTCCTATGGAGAGGGAAGGTGATTGACGGCCGGCTCTGGCACGTCACGCTCCCCGAAGACAGCCGGAACAGGTCTCGGCTCTTCACGGCGCTATACGGCGCCTGCGCACAGACTATGCGCCGTGAAGCGCCAAGTCCTATTTCGGCTATTTCCGGAGAAGCGTGACGTGCCAGAGCCGGCCGTCAATCACCTTCTCTCTCCATAGAAACGCCCATTCCCCGAGGGGAGTCGGAATCTTGTCTCTACGATTGCACAGTGAGTACGGGGCTAAAAAAATAAAGACAGGCATACTGTAGCTCGCGCTACTATGCCTCATTTTATGCTAGAGGGAATTTTTTTTTTTTTTATTAATAGGGTGAACCCCTGCTTTAAATCAATGTGTCCCTCACACACAGTGATCTTCAGATACCCCTGGACTGCCACTCCAGGGGCACATGCACCATAGGCTTTTCGTTCCATATCCGACCCCCCGACCGGCCAGTGCAGCCCTCCACCCCTGCCAGCTAGAGAGCCCTTCAAGGTTTTCTTGGGGAGAACTGCCACGCCAGTTAGCAGCCTCCACCAATACTAGCCCCTCCAGACCCTCCCTCAACCCGGCGGATTTGCATGGTCCTACCCCGTTCCACCACACAGGGCATTACCAGCTCCTCCTACCGGATCGCTGACAGAGATAGCACTTACACCAGCCAGCCAGAAGGCCAGACTAGAACTTGGCAAAAAGACCAAGACCAAGTGCCGCACCCATCCTCACCAGGAGCACCCTTCCAGATGGCTCAGACTCAACCATGGGCCGGCCCCCAGTAACTGTCGGGCAGCACAGCGTAGTCCCTGCTGAAACCATCCTTCCAGGTGCAATGAAATCATTGGATTGCATCCACCCTCCCCATGTAGGAGGTGCTTCAGCGCTCCGCTGGCAGAGAAGCGACAGGGAGGACACCACGATCAGCACGGCCAGAGTGTGCAATAGCCGTGCCTCGCCCTGGGAGAACCACCTTCATGATCATGGTGTCTCCCCTGCCAGGTAAGTATTGATTTTATATTATTGGATAATGCAAACAGAAGTGCTAGAGGCAGGAATGCCCAAAACTCTCAGTTGTGTAGGAACTATGGCATACAGGGGCGGACTGACAACTCATGGAGCCCCCGGGCAAAATAATATTATGGGGCCCCTGGGCAATAGATTATGGGGCCACACAGTACACACACACACATACAGTATACATACACAGTATACACACACAAACACACAAAATACACACACTGAAAGGGTACTGGAGAGGCGGGGCAGCTATAATCTTGGGATTTTTTTTAAAAAAACACGGATTTTTACATACTCTCCCTTGTTTTACTGAGGCTGACAACCCTAATGGGGCCCCCTAGTGGCATGGGGCCTTCGGGCAATGCCTGAGTGCCCGAATGGTCAGTCCGCCCCTGATGGTATGGAGATGTCACTGTAGAGGTATTTAGGACATTTAAAAGCTGGGACAGTATTTGAATTTTAATTGGATTCCAAAGAAAGCTGGAATACAGTCATTGAGTACAAGAACCAAGAGACAAGCGCTTGTACCTAATTAATTTTTGGAATAAAAATTCACTTTGGACTATTTTTCACTTTTGGATTATCACATCTCGAGGTCTATTGCGGTAGTTCTTCGGTGCACGGAAGCTGCCCACATATCCCTCAGATGGCACACAGGGACAATATTAGCACAACACTGATAAAATAAATGTTACTTACCTTTAGTTCCAGTGCCATCAATCTACTTTAAATTAAAAAGTTGGGGGATTGACTAATGCAGGCCATACATGGGTCAAATCCCGGACTAATTTTCTCTGGAAAATCAGAAATTTTGAGAAATTTGTGATCCGATGATGCCATCCTTCATTTCGAAATTCGACCAAGCCTTCAATTTCACCTCATGTTGCTACAGAAAATAATTTTCGTGGCCAGGAATCTTCTTTTCTTTCCAGGTCACAGATCGTTTCTTTTTCGGGTTATATTTCTCGCACGATTCTCCCATCATTGATTAGAAATTTGTGTTTTCTAAAAGTTCCAACGTGCCCGAGCAATTAAATTCGATGGTCGTGCGAAAATCGGCAGACTAAAGCCTCGTACACACAATCAGTCCATGAGAAGTCCGGATCAATGGACCGTTTTCATCGGTTAACCGATGAAGCTGACTGATGGTCCGTCACGCCTACACACCATCGGTTAAAAAAACGATCGTGTCAGAACGCGGTGACGTAAAACACAACGACGTGCTGAAACATTTCAATGCTTCCAAGCATGCGTCGACTTGATTCTGAGCATGCATGGATTTTTAACCGATGGTCGAGCCTACTAACGATCGTTTTTTTACTATCGGTTAGAAATCCATCGGTTAAATTTAAAACAAGATTGCTTTTTTTTAACCTATGGATAAATAACCTATAGGGCCCAAACACGAACGGTTTTGACCGATGAAAACGGTCGATCAGACCGTTGTCCTCTGTTTAACCTATCGTGTGTACGAGGCCTAATGGTGCAACAAAAATTCTTATAGGTAGATTCAGGTAGGAAGGCTTTAACTTGCGGCTGCGTCGCTTAGCCTGTTTAGGCTACGCCGCCGTAAATTAGCTAGGCAAGTACATGATTCTCAATGTACTTGCCTGCTAATATACGGCGGCGTAGCCTAAAGCGGGCAGGCGTAAGGGCGCCGAATTCAAATGTCTTGGAGGGGGGCGTGTTTTATGGTAATGAGGCTTGACCTCACGTTTTTTACGTTTTTTTCTAACTGCACATACGCCGGGCGCCTACATTTCCCAGTGTGCGCCGCACGGGCCTATTGATTTCGACGTGGACGTAAACTACGTAAATCCCGATTCGCGGACAACTTACGCAAACGACGTAAAAAATTCGAATCTCGCGGCGGGAACGGCGGCCATACTTTAACATTGTTATTCCACCTAATAGATGGAATAACTTTAGGCCTGCTAATGCCTTACGGAAACTGCATAAATCGACTGCGGCGGTGGCCGGGCGTACGTTCGTGAATCAGCGTATCAACTCATTTACATATTCTACGCCGACTGCAATGGAAGCGCCACCTAGCGGCCATCCAAAATATTGCAATCTAAGATAGGACGGCGCAAGCCGTCGTATCTTAGATATGTTTGAGGCCTCGTACTCACGACCAAACATGTCTGCTGAAACTGGTCCGCGGACCAGTTTCAGCGGACATGTTCGTTCGTGTGTAGGCAGTAACGTACAGAATTCCAGCAAACAATCGTCGGCCAGACCGTTTTCCAACGAACAACTGTTTCCTGGTCTTGCTTTAAAACAGTCTGCTGGAATCGTGTCCGTCAGACATGTTCGGTCGTCTGTACACAAAAGCAGCGTACAAAAACCCCGCGCATGCTCAGTCCAAATGAGGAGACGGGAGCGCTCGTTCAGGTAAAACTCGCGTTTCTTTGGGATATGGCACATTCGTCATTAGAAACCTTTTATTCTAGCAAGAGAACAATGTCTTAAAAAGGCGCACTAAACCACATTTTAAAGCCTCGTTTGATTAATTCTTCTCTTGCTAGAATAACCCCGTTCTCTTGCTGATGCAATTTCAATAGAGTTGTCCCATACTGAAATGTCACATTTCTTGCTTGTGATGTAATCCTTTAATAATGTTTTCTATGCCAGACGTGTGTTTTGGTTGGTGGTCCTCCATAATTTAGAGTATTCATTTTTGTAAAGGAATGTGCATTTTTTTAATTTCTTTTTTTGTTTCTAGTTATGTCACCATTTAAACTATTTTTTTTTTACATGTATTTTTAATTTTTTTTTTTTTTTTTTGGTGTTTCATTAGAGAATATTAAACCATGTTGGCACACCAAATGTCCCCCCCCCCCCAAGGAGTGTGTCCTTTGTAAATTACCCATTGTATATTTATTAAAGGTTTGCTGCCTAATAATCCCCACAGTATATCAAACAATAGACATGTTTTCAAATGAAAGCAAAAGGCCTTTTATTCTGGCAAATGTCATCACAAAAAATAAAAAGAACGGCAGCACTAGAATAGATAGCAAACTATATGCAAACTTGCATTTCCAACATGGTGAAGGATAAACTTCCAAGCCTCAGGAGCCAAACACAAAAATATTAAGCAGCAGCACACAAACAAAGGAACCCAAACTGTGGTAGTACAAACAAGATGTCCTTTATGTGGAAGGAAATGGAAGGCAGAAAATCAACGTTTCCTCCTCTTTCCAGCCTTCCCTCCAGGCAGCCTTCCAGCGGATCGAACACGGGGTCTTGCAGGTGGGGTTGATGTGGCAGCAGGAGGATGGTGTTCCGCAAGCCGGGCCGGGTCACATAGCCCAGTGTCTGGGGTCAGCAGGCCCCTCTGCATCCACCAAAGTACCTGGTTCATCAGGGCCTTTGCCAGTCTTCTCTGGTCCTCCTCCCCTTCATTTAAATCATGGGCCAATGAGGCACTGAAGGCCTCTGTGGGGTTGAGGGGGGCCCTCATGATGGCGCTTGCCTCCTGGATCATGCGGAGGCTTGCCTCCTCCACAGGCCTCAACTGCCTCCTTCGGCCTGATGGCCTCACCTGGGGGGGAGAAGACTGGCTGGTGGTGGTTCTCCTGGCCGGGTGGACCTGCTGCAGGCCACTGGGCCCAGCCTCCTCCTGGCTGCCACTGACCCCGGCCTCCTCCTGGCTGCCACTGACCCCGGCCTCCTCCTGGCTGCCACTGACCCCGGCCTCCTCCTGGCTGACAGACACCTGAGGATCTGCCACCTCCTGGCTGATCTCTTCTTCCTGTGTGTAAAAAAAAGGAATTTTTTTACAATTTCGCTAAATAAAACCACACTCATTTTCATGTTTTTCGTTCAGTATTTTCTGTTCATTATTACTTGAATACACTCTACTTCTGACCCCTGCAGTTGTCATCCCTGACACCTATTTGTCTGTACACCTTTTTGTTTGTTTTTTTCCAGCTTGGTTTTTTTTTTTCAATATCTAATCATTAATCCACCAAGAATTATTTAGGCCATAAATATAGAGGAAACTACTATACCTCCTCATCGAAGGGTGGCAGATCTGCATCTCTGTCAGCCAGGCCCTCTTCCTCCGACTCTGCAGGGCTGTGGTCATCTGGGGAATGTCCGCTGGAAGGTAGCATGGAGGAAAGGTTGGAAGAAAGACTGGACATCGTTTTCCTGCCTTCCATTTCGTCCCGCAAAAAAGCCATCTGTTTATAATACCACAGTTTGGGTTCCTTTGCTTGTCTTGCTGCTGCTCCCGATTTTTTGATTTTATTAGCTTTGTATGCTCTCCTGTATGTGCTTCTGAGGTTGGCAAGTTTATCCTTCACCATGTTGGCAGTGCATCCTGGCACCCAAGTTTGCATATAATTTGCTAGCTCTTCTAGTGCTGCCGCTCGTACCTCTTTATTGCAATATAACGAGTGTTTTGAATTCCACAGGATGGGCGTGTCCTGGTATTTTTGAAGTAAGGCCTCTATAGATTCCTTGCTTTGTAGGAGGTCCATTGCAATTTTTGAAAAATTATATTTCTTTTTGAGTCTAGATTACAAAAACATAAACCACAGAAAAATAAATATTCCAAAGGATCAGCGTTGACCTTGATCTAATATGTGTCTTCAAATTTATTACCTATATCTAATTCCAAACACAGTCTCTCTTGTTTAAACAATGATTGGCAGCTCGGCCGCATTGCTTGTACCAAACATTGATTTGCTAGATGCAGAGCCATTGTTCACATTGCAGTAAATATTTTAAATATATTAAATTAAACAATGCTTACAAATGACAGTTTTCATCTAGGCACTCTTTCATGTGTAAATCTCATACCCCTGACAATGGATGACATAAAAGACACTTCCTAATGACCTCTGTACAACCAACACTTGAACAATACTTTGCCTGATCTGAATACACCATTCAAAAACTTGTCAATGAGGTACAGCATTGTTCACATCTCTATTTTGTGAGGTGTCCAAAAGCATTTGGATACCAAAATAACATTGTGGTACCCCATAGACAGAATAGCTTAAAAAGGGTGCAACCAACAGCCCAAACCCCCATCCCATGTGTCTACATTTTCAAGGCCTCTGCTGATCACATTTTTAAATTCCTTACCTTCCTGTCTCTCGCTCCTCGTTTCTCACGCTCGCCTAATTACCGCGTAAGATGCGTAATCACGGCGTAAACCTTTTTAACACTCCGCGTATTTATGAAACCCCGCCCTCGTCACCTTTGCGAGGCCCCTAATCAATGATTTTAGGAAATATGGCGTTAACTGTGTATGTTCTGGATGCGCTCGAAGATTCTCCGCGTAACGGACGTAAACACGTTGTTTGCATTCTCTACACTCCGCGTATGTATTAAACGCCGCCCTCTTCTCCGCCCATGGCGTAAGAATTCATCTTTTCCACGCCCATAATCTCTGTGGGAAAGGAAAGATGGCGATGTCACACGAGCGGGCACGATGCTCTCATGCCACAAGTGAAGGGACAGAGGCAGGGACGTCCCGATCAAGGAAAAGAAGATATAAAGCCACTAATATGCGGTTCCAGGAAATGGTGGAGTTAGTTTACATCATGCGAAAAAAGGACTATGATGGTGAATTAGGGCCATACAAGACCCCTAACCGCCGAAAGGCACATATTATGGACAAGGTGGCGAGGAGAATGCAGAGGATGTTTGGGATCACCAGGTCCAAGGAACAGCTGAGGAAACGATGGTCAGACTTAAAATTGAGGGAGCCACATCAGATGAAGAAAATACTTAAAATTCTGCGTAAAAGTAAGTAAATATATATTGGGTTTGGGGGGGGGGGGGGTGGTGATTGTCTGCAATAATGTGTTGCCATGTATATTTCACCATCTGCCTCCTTGGCCTGCTTGTAATTTTAAAGACATGTTGTTATTTATTTTTTAGAACATAAATAACTACATATTTACAAACAGTGTTCTTAGTAAACAACGTAACATCACATAGTTTATCAGAAAGGCTCGGTTATTCCAGGAACAACACACCTGGACATGGCTCACTGGCCAAAAACTTTGTTTGTAAACATTGTGTAAAAGCTAGTTCTATAAAAAAAAAGAAGGAGAATGGGAAAGGCAAACAGGATTCATTCTAAAAACAGTGGTAATAAAGCAGATGTTTTCACATCTGCAATGCAGAGCACCTGTGTCTCCCCAAATCAAAAATGGGTTTTGGTAGGGTATCCCAGAAATACAGTTTAGGGGGGACATCCATGTGTGTCACTTTGCTAAAAAGGGGCAGGATCAGAGCTTGCCATATAGAAGTAATTGCAAAATGTAGGTTTGGTGAAAGATAAAAGTAACTAAATGAAAGCATCTTCTAAGCAATGTGTGCGATTTATGCTCTCCAATATCTGTGTGCTGATGAGTCTACATTTTTTTTGGTTTATTTCAGGGGAAAGAAGTCGCCAGCATTTGGAGGAGGCAGAGAGGGCCAGACAAGGCCAAAATCTGCCATCTCAACATGTGGAGGAGGAGGAGGATGTGGAAGGAGAAGAGGATGTGGAAGGAGAGGAGGATGTGGAAGGAGAGGAGGATGTGGAAGGAGAGGAGGATGTGGAAGGAGAGGAGGAAGGAAGAAAGGAGGAAGGAAGAGAGGAGGAAGAAGTAATTTTGGACTTAGAAGTCATAGCAGATGAAGGGCAAGTGGCGGAAGAACAATTTGGCGAATTGAAAGAAGGTGGATTGATGGATGAAGGAGGAGTCCAAGATGATGGGGAAGTGGTGGAAGAAGGAGGAGTGATTGAAGATGATGGGGAGGTGGTGGAAGAAGGAGGAGTGATAGAAGATGTCGAAGAGGTGGAAAGGAGAAGCCCATCAGGTCAGTGTCACCCTAGCTTGATTCCAAAAAACATATGTAGATAGGCCTCATTGAAAAATAATATTGTAAATGCCATTTTTTTTTTGTTGGTTTAGGGGAGGAGGATGGTGTGCCAAGATTTTCACGTGCAAGTGCTGCTATAATTATTCAGCAGGTAATGGAGTGCAGCACTGAAATGCACAATATGCGTGAAAGGATGTTTCTCATGGAACAGAATGTAACAAATGTCCTTTTGGAATGCAGCACGGAAATGGACAATATGCGGCAAAGAATGATGGTAATCGAAGCAAATTTTAAGAACATTATTGACATGATGGGCCGTGTCAAAGACTGAAACACCCCCCGCCCATCCCCCGCCCCCACAAACATTTTAACAGTTTGAATAATGAATACGCCAAAATTTGAAGATACACACACAGTGTGCCAACATGTGCTATCTGCCATCACAGAATATCTAATGTCTGTGCTTTGTGGGTCCAACCCCCTCCTCCATCCTCAAGTAGTTGAGAGGAAGGGTTTGCTCCCACAAAACACAGACATTGATCACCCATGATGTCAGATAGCACATGTGGCCATTTGTCTGTTGAACCAATGACATTTGGCGAGTTTGCACTGAATGTGTGTATCTTCCAATTTTGGCGTGTTCCAGTGTGAAAGCACACCATGACTGACTGCTGTTGTGAGTTTTTATATTTTTTGAATTTGATTTTGTTACTTTTTGACCATGTTGAACATTTTGGGATACTATAAAGTTTAGACCATAAAGAATAAACAACGCCAAAAATTATTTTCAATATATATATAGAATTATAAATCTCTCTAATCACTGAATTTAGTGAAGTAGAGATTTGACTCCAAATTCTCACCCAAAAATTTTGTTTTAGAAAAACACACCAAAAACAAGAAAAATGGTTACAAAATTATTGTTTTTTGTGCCTAAAAAATATGGCCAAAAATAAATTTAAGGCGGTAAACACCCCACCAAATATAATCTATATATATATATATATATGTAAACAATAAATCTAACTATATTTGAGGAAAAAAAAAGTGAACTTGTTAATAAATGTATAATCTGCATAATATTTTTGGTTGAATTACCTGAAAAAAAAAAAAATTTTTTAAAAAATTTTGAAGACTCCTAAGTACAAAAGCAGGGAGTAATGAAAAAAATCAAAAAATTTTTTTGGGGTCATGAACAAGCAAAAATAAAAAAAAATTGACCTCAACATTTACAAATGGAGTTGCTTCTTATTTCTAGACTCAATACCCTGTTTGTAGATGAGTGAATACTGTGCAAAATGTGGTTAGTTACTAAAAGTGGAGAAATCAATTATGCATTACAATTGAAGAAGTTAGTTAGAGAACCAGGAAGACAGAAAAAGAGAAAAAGCATTAATGACAAACAACTGTATAAAGTCCAATGGTCTAATTATTTATTATTTTTTAGAATATTCCTTTCTTTGGGGGCCGAATTAGAAAGAAATATGATCTGGCATAGCAATGGCCCCCCGACCCATGAAGTACTCAACATATTTGTCGCGTACCTCACGAGCTGATTGGGGGGCCAAGCCAGCGCGACCAGTGTCCAGCCCGGGAAGGGGATCTGAGGGTAGTCTTGCCTCAGAACCGATGTCGGGTAGGTACGTCTGGGAGTGCCTGCGTAAAAAGTTGTGCAAAATGCAGCAGGCAAATACAACGGTGTCCAATTTATATTCCGCCAGATGTATCGATGTCCTGAACAGGCGGAACCGGTTGGTGAGTATCCCAAAGGCATTCTCGACTACCCTCCGAGCCCTGGCCAACCGAAAATTAAACACACTCCTCTCTGAGGTGAGGGTCCTCTGGGGAAAAGGCCGCATGAGGTGAGGACCAAGCCCGAAAGCCTCGTCCGCTAGGAACACAAACGGAAGTCCTTCCACATTATCTTCATCTGGTGGCAATGCCAGACCACCAGCTTGGAGACGATCATAGAAATCAGTCCGTGCGAACACTCCCCCATCAGACATCCGGCCATTCTTCCCCACGTCCACATATAGAAACTCATACTGTGCCGACACCACCGCCATCAACACAATACTATGATAACCCTTGTAATTATAATAGTAGGACCCCGAGCGGGGTGGGGGCACAATGCGGACGTGTTTCCCATCTATTGCTCCACCGCAGTTTGGAAAATCACACCGCTGGGCAAATTGGGAAGCCACAGACTGCCATTCCTGTGGTGTGGAGGGTAGCTGTGGGGACAAACAAAATTAGAGATTTAGTACTTTGTAACAAATACATCCTACAAGCATCCTTGTGACAGTTCACAGTATTAAAATTGCATTAGAAAAATGTGCATGGAGAATTTGGAAAATGAAATATATAGGGCCACTTCATTAAGAGACTCCACAGCCCTCTGATGGGGACAATAAAAGTTTGAAGGGGGGGGGGGGGGGGGGAAAAACCCCAAAAAGTCCTGTTTGAAAAAATGGCAAGGTGGGTTTGTCCCTAGGATAGCATGCTGGACAGGTTAATATTGGGTAAGGGACAAATATGCAGGTAGGCCAAGAATAAAACATGTAAAGCTGATATCAACATGCATAGGGAGAAAAGCTAACGTTAGTTAAACACACAGCATATCTGGGAAAATAAAAATAAAGTTAGTTGGCCACATTATTAGAGCCAGGAAACTTACCTTAATATACTCCTCATGCATAACTTTGATGATGGCAGCACACGTGTCCGGTATGATGACCCCAAGCGCCTGCGGAGAGATGCCTGTCGAGAACTTGAGGTCCTGCAGGCTCCTCCCAGTCGCCAGGTACCGCAACGTGGCAATAAGCCTCTGCTCGGCCGTGATGGCTTGGCGCATCACAGTGTCCTGCCTCGTGATATAGGGGGACAGAAGATCCAGCAGACGGTTGAATACGGGGTCCGTCATGCGGAGAAAATTCCTAAAGTCATTAGGATTATTCTCCTGGAGTTCCCTAAGCAGAGGCATATGTGAGAACTGGTCACGCTGGCGCAACCAATTCTTGGTCCAGAAACGCCTCCGCCCCCTGTTTCTGGCCAAAGTACTGGACAAATGAACATATCCAGCAGCCATCCCATAAACAGCACCAACTCGCGAAAATTGACGCTGCTGCTCCATCATGGCTTCAAACCGGCCGGCTGGTCAGTCAAGAACACACTGAAACAGAAAGCACTCGCAAATCCAGCACTACCTGCGACAAACGCGCGACAAACAGATACGAGCGCACAGGATGCAACTGCTAAAGCAGAAACAACCTGCTTGCCTATAGCCGAATGACAACTACGTTACCGCAAGCACACGCACTGAACCCGTGAATACACGCTGTCAAAGCCTGGAGACCGAGAAGCGCGAATCAGCTCTAACCAAACCTTCACTAACACGAGCAAACACGTAACTAGCAAAAGAGGAACAGAGGGCGGCGCCATTAACTTTGGTCTTCCCCTTTATAGTGACGTCGTACGTAGTTTACGTGCACGCGTTCCGGTACGACGGGAATTTGGTACGCTGGTGTGTACACGCCAGCGGAACAAAACACAAATCAGCCTTGTACGCCGGAAACTGTCGGGCAGACAGTTTCCAGCGCACAGATCCGGTCGTGAGTACAAGGCCTGAGCGTATCTCTGTTTGAGCATACGCTTATAGGTCGGCGTAGATTCTGAGTTAGGCCGGCTTATCTACTGATAAGCCGGCCTAACTCTGCCTGAATCTACCTAAGGGTTTCGATTTTCGAAAGAAAATTTGTTTGGAATTCGACCCATGTATGGCGACTTTAGCCCGCCAGGCTTCACCTATAGATAAAATAAAACATTTGGTTGGACAAGGCTATTTTATATTTGAAACTAGAATACGTTTAAAAATCTACACGGACTCTGTGTGTGAAATGCGGCAATCTAAGTTGAATGCCAAAGTTATTTGATCCTATCTCTCATTTCTTTCAGGTTTTTTTTTTTAATCCTCAAAACAAAAGTGAATGGCAAGCATGCAAATAGTGGTTTTCTTGACCGCTGAGCATTCTCATCCCCACTCAATATAAAATGGCTTCTCACGCACGCCTATAAACTCCGATCTAGAGCGTAATTGTACGTGAGAGAAAGATTTGAACAGAAAAGGGGATGCTGGAATTTGGCAGTGAAAAGGGCAAGCTGTCAAGACTGACATGCCATCTGTCCTCATGTATCTGTGGGAACTTCTGTTCCACAAGATGATCAGAGACTGACTGGAGACAGGATAGCCTTATAGCATCTGTATGTCTGTACATGATATACATACATTTCCTCCTGCACAATCTAAGTGACAATATTACAGATGTGTAAAAAGAGTTGTCATGCGGGGTCGGTGACCCACACCGCTACAGTCAGAAAGTCTTTTAGCATCACTAGCAGAATCCCATTCCAATCCTTGTGTTTCTCACAGCCTCCCTCCTTCCAGGAAACACTGGGTGGGATCAGGACGTGGACCACTCTCTCTCTCTGGCGTCTCCTGTGTCCGGCTCAGACACCATGGCGTCGACTTGCTTTCTTTCCACTAAAGACCTTGTAAAGGATTTCCCAGAATTCAGAAGCAATCAGCCATGCAACTTATTTAGAGAAGGGGGGGAGCTACCCGCTGCATTCACAAGGAGCCCCTCTGAGGAAGCTTAACACATGTGATTAGTCAATAAATGAGCTATAGCAACTACTTTATGCATCAACATTTGCATAGGTATTTGATACATTGTAGGAAACATTCTTTCTCACACTGATTGTAACTGCAGCAATTAAAATTCAGTGCACGTTCTCATTTCTGTGGTCACCGTTAATGAAATGTAATCTTTAATACAATACGGTAGTAGGAGTACTAGAAAACTTTGCGATGAAGGCACCCATGGCCATGGTATAAGTATTGTCCTATCCTACAGGATTAATAAACAATCACATCTATTGCTGGCTGTAGACCGCGGGTAGACTTGTGGCCTTCTGACTCTGGCAACCATTGGTGTTTAGTTAATGAAACATGGCAAGGGAGGCATGACATAGGCACCTCTGGCATAAGTATATCAGGTTAGAAATTGTAGTTATGGGCCAGATCTGTCAGATCAGTATTCTTCACCAGAGACTTTGTGAGGCCTTAGGCAAAACTTGATAATGCAAGGACTAGAGCCTCTTCCCCACAACCCTGGTCGGTGGTTGTGGGGGTCTGCGGGCAGGGGGCTTATGGGAATTTGGAAGCCCCCTTTAACAAGGCAGCCCCCAGATCCTGCTCTTTTAACAACTAAGGGGCAGGGGCCACCCGATAATGTCACCTGGTGAACCTGCCCCCTTGTGACGTCATTGACTGAGGGCATGCTGGGTCATTGACATCACAAGGGGTGGTGTCACAGATATTCACTGGTTGTTAGGGACGCTGGCAGCCCCACTCTTGAGTTAGGGCTCTTAAAGCTGCCTGAGCACAGCAGCGTTAAGATCCCCTGTCCCTCAAAACTGGGGTAATGTATTGGGCAAGTTAGGCGGCCGCAAGGCCCCTGTGAGTGTGATGCCTTAGACGACCGCCTAATTTGCCTCTGTTCTTCACAAGAAGCTTTGTCTAGTGGTGTCCTCAAGTGCTGTTAAGCCAACAATGTCTGGATCAGGTCTACCATTTAATGTCTATGGGCTGTTTATAGGTACTCTACAACATGTGCAGACCCACCTCAGCTAGCTGACCTCTAGCGGAATAGGGCCTTACCTGGGTTAGTTCTCCCCAAATAAGATTCTGCCAGGGATGTCTACACAGTTCTTAGGATTCACACTGAGCCGATAACAGCATAAATGAATCAAGGTTGGGCACCTAATGCCACCTCTGGCATTAGTATATCAGGTTATAAATTGTAGTTATGGGCCAACATTTCTTAATGTGTCAGACCAGTATTCTTCACGAGAAGCTTTGTCTAGTGGTTTCCTCAGGTGCTGTTGGGTCACTAAAGGAATTTTTTTTTTTTGCTGAAATGACTGTTTACAGGGTATAGAGTCATAATAGTTAACTGATTCCTTTTAAAAATTATTAAAAATAGATAAAAAACAATCATATAATGTACCTACAGTTTAGTTTCGTTTTTGCTGTTGTTTCCTGGTTCTCTGATGTACAGAGCCAGAGAGCCAATAGAGAGCAGTGAAGGTTTTGCAAAACGAAACTGGATTGGTGCTGAGAAGTTTTAGACACACCTCCTTGATTAGTCACCACAGTGAGAAATCTCCCAGTACTGTGGTGATCAGGAAACAGACAACCAGGAAGTGTCCAGAAGGAGAGAAATTACAGCAACATCAAAGCAAAAACGAACAATGAGGACATGAAACCAGGACTGCAGTAAGGTAAAGGAATCTATTTAGCTAAAAAAAAAAAATCCTTTAGTAACCCTGTAACCCTCCTGGCAGTGTTCCCGAGTCTGACTCGGGGTTAGATTTCTGTGCTGCGATCGGTAACCCCGAGTCAGACTCGGGTTTGCCTCGCAGCATCCACAGACAGTGTTTACTTACCTTGTCCCTGGATCCAGCGATGCCACCGCGCTGTGTGAGAGAGCGGGACCTCGCTTGATTCACACAGCGTCCTCCTGTGCAGCCGATCTCCGTTCCCTGCGACGTTACGACGCACGGGAGCGGAGAACGGCGCCAAATTCAAAAACATAAACAAACACATTACATACAGTATACTGTAATCTTATAGATTACAGTACTGTATGTAAAAAATACACACCCCCCCTTGTCCCTAGTGGTCTGACCAGTGTCCTGCATGTACTTTTATATAATGAAAACTGTTCTTTCTCCCTGCAAACTGTAGATTGTCCTTGGCAACCAAAAGTGTCCCTTTATGTCAAAAATGGTTTTAGAGCAGCTAGCAAACAGCGATAATAAATTATAATCACTTGCAGAATTGTGCGATAGCGATTTGTGGGGAAATTCGTCATAAAAAAATAAAAGTAATGACAGCGACAATTCTGCAACTGAGCAAATTTCAGTGATTTTGAGTTGATTACATTATTGAATAATTTTTATTATAATTATATTATTATTTGTTATAATTATTTATAATTATTTATTATATTATAATTTATAATTTTGTTTTTTAAAAAAATGTCATACCCGGGATGCCTACTAGACTCTGGTTTGGACAGATTTAAGTGAGTTATTCCTAAGAATTACAGGCCTACAGTATCAAACGCCAAATTTCCTTGCAAATAATGGTACCGCTTTCAGCAGCTTTTCCTGAAAGAATCATACCGCCAGGGAGGTTAAGGCTTAAAGTTTAAGCCAACAATGTCTGGATAAGGTCTACCATTTAATATCTATGGGCTCTTTATTGATACTCTATAACTTGCGCAGACACACCCCAGCCAGCTGACCTCTGGGAGAATAGGGCCTCACCTGGGTAAGTTCTCCCCAAAAAAAGGTTGTGCCAGGGAAGTCTACACAGTTCTTAGGGTTCACACTGGGACGATAAGAGCATAAATGATTCAAGGATGGGCAATTAGAACTTTCAGACACTACTGTACTTTATTTCTTAGGCTTCTCGTACCCTGCAACTTGAAAAGGCGCATTACAGTGAATTTATTGTACTGATCTAAAATGCTTCCCGTTGTGTATAATGTGCCTGTACACACAAACAATCTCTGCATATTCTTGAGTATAAAAAAATTCAATTGAAAAATCTGCATTCCCGGTCAGTATTTTCCGCTGGTACATGCATATAAGCATTAATATTAAAGCGGGGGTTCTCCCTATAAAAAAAAAAAATAGGCATAGTAGCGCGAGCTACAGTATGCCTGTATTTATTTTTTTAGCCCAGTACTCACTGTGCAATCGTATATTGAAGATTCCGACTCCCCGCGGGGAATGGGCGTTCCTATCCAGAGGGACGGTGATTGACGGCTGACTCTGGCACGTCACGCTTCTCCGGAATAGCCGAAATAGGACTTGGCTCTTCACGGCGCCTGCGCATAGTCTGTGCGCAGGAGCCGTATAGCGCCGTGAAGAGCCGAGATCTACTCCGGCTGTCTTCGGGGAGCGTGACGTGCCAGAGCCGGTACTCGCTCGCGCTACTATGCCTAATTTTATGCTAAAATGTTGTTATGGAGGGTGAACCACCGCTTTAAGGAATTTTGCCTAGTAATTTATTGTATAAGCAAGCATAGATACACTCAAATACGCACAAAACAAATGCCTGAAATTATGTCCAGAAATGCTGATGCTCAAACATCAGTATCATGTGCAAGAGGCCTATACAATAGCTCTGGTCACTAACATACAACTGGCATTTGTAAAAACATCTGGTATTGGGCTATGTTACTCAGCCACTAAAGAGAACAGAGTGTTCTACAGTAAAGCCCATGGTTTGTACTACTGCTCAGCTGGTTATAGTTGGCATCTTAAGTCTCATGGGAATAATAAATGGGAAAGATCTCCCAACATTTTTATGAATAAACAATAATCTTCTCTTTTTTTTTTGGTCTATGGGGGTAATAAATTGCAAATATTTTTTGACATTATATAGTCAGCTATTTATGACTTGTACATGTTTATGGAGGATCAATTACGGGGAGACCATGCAATTTACATCCCATAGAAGTCGGAGGCCCCGATTGACCAAGCTGCAGTGAGCGCTTAAGGTAAGCTAAAGTGACATAAGATAATATTGACCGATATGCCACTTAAGTGCTTCTTGAAGACTGATGAATAAGGGCCATTGTGTTACATAGTAAGTCTGGTTGAAAAAAAAAAGACAAGTCCATCCAGTTAAACCTATAGAAGAAAACACACACACACAAATAGAAAACCTCCATTCACACAATCCTAGAACCACAGTTGATCCAGAGGAAGAAAAAAAATAAACAATAAGGCATGATCCAATTTACTCCAGTAGGGGAAAATATACCTTTGTGATCGCCCAGATAATTCCTGGATCAACTTTACGTATACATTTTTAGTATCCAGTTATATTATATGCATTTAGGAAAGAATCCAGGCCATTTTTAAAACAATCTACTGAGCTGGCCAGAACCAGATTGTCTATTCCACATTTTCACAGCTCTTACTGTGAAGAAGCCATTCCGTAATTGGAGAGTAGTAGCTGGATTCAGAGAGAGCGCCGCAACTTTAAGGCGGCATAGCGTATCGTATTTACGCTACGCCGCCTTAAGTCAGAGAGGCAAGTACTGTATTCACAAAGTACTTGCCTCCTAACTTACGGCGGCGTATCGTAAATGGAACCGGCATAAGCGCGCCTAATTCAAATTAGGATGAGGGGGGTGTGTTTTATGTTGATGGGGGGTGGCCCTGACGTGATTGACGTTTTTTACGAACAGCGCATGCGCCGTCCGTGTACATATCCCAGTGTGCATTGCTCTAAAGTACGCCGCAAGGACGTATTGGTTTAGACGTGAACGTAAATTACGTCCAGCCCTATTCACGGACGACTTACGCAAACGACGTTACATTTTCAAATTTCGACGTGGGAACGACGGCCATACTTAACATTGACTAGTCCAGCTATTTGATGGAATAACTTTACGCCTGAAAACGCCTTACGTAAACGGCGTATCTTTACTGCGACGGGCGCACGTACGTTCGTGAATAGGCGTTTCTAGTCATTTACATATTCTACGCCAAACTCAACGGAAGCGCCACCTAGCGGCCAGCCTAAATATTGCACCCTAAGATACGACGGCGCAGGCTGTCATATCTTAGCTAGGTTTAAGCATATCTCAGTTTGAGAATACACTTAAACTTACGACGGCGCAGATTCGGAGTTAAGTCGGCGTATCTACTGTTACACTGGCGTAACTCTCTCTGAATCTGGCCATAAATCTCTTTTCCTCTAGATGTAAAGGTGCCCCCTTGTCCCCTGTGATGACCTCAAACTGAATAACTCAACACCAAGTTCACTACATGGACCACTTACTGTATATACTCAAGTATAAGCCAAGTTTTTCAGCCCTTTTTTGAGGGATGAAAATACCCCCCTCGGCTTATACTCGAGTCAGTGTACCTGCATTCTTGACAGGCATCCATTTTTTTAAAAAGGCTTCCTCCTGGCGTTCCGTTCCCGTGATAGGCATTTGACACTATGTTCCGCCTATCACAGAGGTCCTCTCACCCTCGGACAGTTACCCAGCAGACACTGTGTTCAGTGTTCCGCCAATCACGAACGTCCTCTTGTACGAGGATGAAAGAATGTCCATGATTGGCGGAACACTGAACACAGTGTCTGCTGGTAAACTGAGTCCGAGGATGAGAGGACCTCTGTGATAGGCGGAACACAGTGTCAAATGCCTATCACGGAACGGAATGCCAGGAGGAAGCCGCGACTTTTAAAAAATGGATGCCTGTCAAGAATTCAGGTACTTAGGCACAGTGAGACTGCAATGGGCACAGTGAGGTATGGCACAGTGAGACTGCAATGGGCACAGTGAGGTATGGAACAGTGAGACTGCAATGTGCACAGTGAGACTGCAATGGGCACAGTGAGGTATGATACAGTGAGACTGCAATGGGCACAGTGAGGTATGGCACAGTGAGACTGCAATGGGCTCAGTGAGGCATGGCACAGTGAGACTGCAATGGGCACAGTGAGGCAGCAATGGGCACAGTGAGGTTGCAATGGGCACAGTAAAGCTGCAAATGGGCACTGAGTCCGAGGATAAGAGGACCTCCGTGATAGGCGGAACACAGTGTCAAATGCTTATCACGGAACGGAATGCCAGGAGGAAGCCGCAACTTTTAAAAAATGGATGCCTGTCAAGAATTCAGGTACTCAGGCACAGTGAGGCTGCAATGGGCACAGTGAGGTATGGCACAGTGAGACTGCAATGGGCACAGTGAGACTGCAATGGGCACAGTGAGGTATGGTACAGTGAGACTGCAATGGGCACAGTGAGGTATGGCACAGTGAGACTGCAATGGGCACAGTGAGGCTGCAATGGGCACAGTGAGGTTTGGCACAGTGAGGTTGCAATGGGCACAGTGAAGCTGCAAATGGGCATTGTTGATACTCTTTTCCGCTTACAGTAGCTGCTGCCTGCATTCTCACCCTATGTTTATACTCGAGTCAATACGTTTTCCCAGTTTCTTGTGGTACAATCAGGTCCTCGGCTTATACTCGGGTCGGCTTATACTCGAGTATATACGGTGTGTGTTTATACATGTTAATCATATTTCCCCTTAATCTCCCGTTCAAGCAAATTGATCAGATACAGGAGGTTGAAATCTCTAGATCGCTTTGCGCATAATCAAAATTGTACCTGTAGCAAATGGCGTTTTGCAATATCTTAAATAAAAATAAAAAATGGATGCCAGTTTTGTGGTTTACTGTGCACCTTTAGAGGAGCTACACGGGAGTGGATACTGGAAAGTGGTGAGATACATTCCTCAACCAATAAAAGGTTTAGAAAAGAAAATGAGATTTCTAGCTTCTCGTCTACGACCCCTTCTCATCACTCACAGGATGTACTGTTTTTGTACAAGTGGAAAAATCAGAGCCCAAGACGTGAGATAACGTTTGATCCGCCCCCAGACCTGCAGTCTAAAAATGTACTAAGAAGATAAAAATATAAAAACATGAAACGTCTCTGTTGTGGTGTCAGGTCTGTTGGAGGAAGGATGTACCAGATAAGGGGTTAACAAGCAAAATAAAATGGTGAACACTTCAAAGCACGCATTTTTGCCACTAAGCAAGATCATAATAGAAACTGTAGTGCCAGTAAGAGTTATTTTAACAATTTTCAACAAACTGTAGAGAGATTAGGCATACATAATGAGTTCTGTGCCCAAGTTTAGGCTCTAGGCTGCAAGCTGAGAATCCTGGCCGCAACCAGAGATTTCTTGGCCTCATTTGTCAGTGTCTGCTATAACATTTACAAAAATAAGGGTGCAGCGCCTCAAAACATAAAATATAAAGTATATGTAACAAAAAACACAAATAAATAATACATTAAAGTCGAAGCAATAGAGCTGAAATTCCAGTGTAGTGTCCAATATTGTGACCAATACAAAGCAATGACACCAGTGCTGACAAAGCAGTTCTTCTTAGGAATGCTTCAGTGATCTCCTACCACCAACTGAATGGCAAACTTACCAAAGCGAGTGGCTGCCATCAGGGCAGCATAAATGCCCAAAACAGCATGATGATCAAGCAAAGGACATTGCAGCATAGAGACTCCAAGGACTTCTCCTTTAGAAAGCCTCCAACTACGAATGAATAAAGTACACCGAGAGTCAGAGAAAGATATATAGCTAGATTCACAAAGAGTTACGCCGGCGTATCAGTAGATACGCCGTCGTAACTCGGAATCTAAGCCGTCGTATGTTTAGGTGTATTCTCAAACTGAGATACACTTAAATCTAGCTAAGATACGACGGCCTGCGCCGTCGTATCTTAGCTGTCTAGTTCCGCCGGCCGCTAGGGGCGTGAACGCTGATTTACGCTTAGAATGTGAGATACGTCGATTCACAAACGTACGCTTGCCCGTCGCAGTAAAGATACGCCGTTTACGTAAGGCGATTCCCGGCGTAAAGTTGGTCGAACAAATAGCTGGACTAGTCAATGTTAAGTATGGCCGTCGTTCCTGCGTCGAAATTTGAAAAATGTACGTCGTTTGCGTAAGTCGTCCGTAAATGGGGCTGGACATCATTTACGTTCACGTCGAAACCAATACGTCCTTGCGGCGTACTTTGGAGCAATGCACACTGGGATATGTACATGGACGGCGCATGCGCCGTTCGTAAAAAACGTCAATCACGTCGGGTCACAAGTGATTTACAAGAAAAACGCCCCCCTCATCCTCATTTGAATTTGGCGCGCTTATGCCGGCCCATTCACGCTACGCCACCGTAACTTAGGAGGCAAGTGCTTTGTGAATACAGCACTTGCCTCTCTGACTTACGATACGCTACCCTGCCTCAAAGATGCGGCCAGCTACCTGAATCTAGCTGAAAGTGTAGTATTTATTGTTAAAACAAATGTATAACAGATAGAGGACAATGAATCGATAAACTTGCATCTAAAAGTCGTGGTGTGAAGTCAGTACCAAAACCTCCTCTTCGACACGTTTCGTCCAATGGGACGTTATCAACATTATTAGTACAGGGCAAAAAAAAAACGGGATGGTGTCACCCCTCTAGCGGGTGTCACCCGGGTGCGGACCGCACCCCCCGCACCCCCCTCTGCCCCAGCATCATTATTCCATCCATGTAGTACCCTTTTCCAGTGGAGATACAGTGCATGTACACTTTTGGCTCTGTGCGCACCTCCAGCACTGCACTCACCTATACCAATCAAGCAGGCAGCAGGAGGGGTTGCGTTGGAGCATCCCTCCGGGGCATTCCAAGCCTTTTTGGTGCAAACAGTGCTGGACAGCTGGGCTCACCATGACACCATTCACAATGCTACTTCCGCAGGTGGGCTCTCAGTGCTGCCGACTCAGCAGCTCCCACTCCAGATCCTACCCCACAGCCTTTGAGTCCCGAGCATTCAAGCTGCATGGGGTGGGGTCAGAGCATCACAGTTGCTTCAGCCCTGCCACTCCCTGCTGGCAGTGAAATAAAAGGTATCGTTCTGCACAGCATGTCACACTGCTGCCAGCCTGCCTCCACTGTGTATCTATCACTTTCAGTGCCATCATGGGGCCCCAATTTCGGGGGAGCATGGGCTCAAGGACCAGCTGCTTTGGGGATAGTGCAGGGGCCCCCCATTCAGTTGGGGCCCCTGGGAAGTGCCCAGGTGTGCCCTCTCATTAAGACAGCCCTGTATTTGTCATGTTACAACCAAAAACGTTAATGTATTTTATTGGGATTTTATGTGATAGACCAACACAAAGTGCCACATAATTATGAAGTGGAATGAAAATGATAAATGGTTTTTAAAATTTTGTTTACAAATAAATATGTGAAAAGTATGGCGTGCATTTGTATTCAACCCCCCTGAACCAATACTTTGTAGAACAAGCTTTCACTGCAATTACAGCTGCAAGTCTTTTTGGGGGGATATCTCTACCAACTTTGCACATCTAGACAGTGAAATTGTTGCCCATTCTTCTTTGCAAAATAGCTCAAGCTCTGTCAGATTGGATGGAGAGCATCTGTGGACAGCATTTTTCAAGTCTTGCCTCAGATTCTCAATTGGATTTAGGTCTAGACTTTGGCCCCATACACACGGGAGGATTTATCCGCGGATACGGTCCAGCGGACCGTTTCCACGGATAAATCCTCTCGAGGATTTCCGCGGATTTCCATCCGATGGAGTGTACTCACCATCGAATCGAAATCCGCGCCGAAATCCTCTGGCGATGACGTGTCGCGCCGTTGCCGCGATTATCACGCGGCGACGTGCGCGACACTGTCATATAAGGAATTCCACGCATGCGTCGAATCATTACGACGCATGCGGGGGATCCCTTCGGACGGATGGATCCGGTGAGTCTGTACAGACCAGCGGATCAATCCGTTGGGATGGATTCCAGCGGATAGATTTGATAGCATGTCATCAAATATTTATCCGCTGGAAATCCATCCCAGGGGATAAATATCCGCGGAAACAGATCCGCTGGAGTGTACACACCATAGGATCTATCCGCTGAAACCCATTCGCTGGGATTTTTCAGCGGATGGATTCTATCGTGTGTATGGGGCCTTTGAGTGGTCCATTCTAACACATAAATATGCTTTGATCTAAACCATTCCATTGTAGCTCTCGCTGTATGTTTATGGTCGTTGTTCTGCTGGAAGGTGAACCTTCTCCCCAGTCTCAAGTCTTTTGCATACTCTAACAGGTTTTCTTCTAAGGCCCTGTACACACGACCAAGTTTCTCGGCAGAATTCAGTCAGAAACTCGATCGGAGCTGGATTCTGCCAAGAAACCCGGCCGTGTGTACACTTTCGGCCGAGGAAGCCGACGAGTTCCTCGTCGAGCCAAATAGAGAACATGTTCTCTATTTCCTCGTTGTTCAATGAGGAAAGTTGACTCGCCGAGATCCTCGGCGGCTTCACACAGAACTCGACGAGCAAAACGATGAGTTTTGCCCGTCGAGTTCCTCGGACGTGTGTACGGGGCCTCAGATTGCCCTGTATTTGGCTCCATCAATCTTCCCATCAACTATGACCAGCTTCCCTGTCACTGTTGAAGAAAAGCATCCCCACAAAATGATGCTGCCACCATCATGTTTCACAGTGGGGATGATGTGTTCAGGGGGATGTGCAGTGTTAGTTTTCCGCCACACACCAAATCTGTCTTTTAGGCCAAAAAAATCACTTTTGGTCTCATCTGAGCAGAGCACCTTCTTCCACATGTTTTCTGTGTCCCCCACATGGCTTTTGCAAACTGCAAACTTCAAACAGAACTTTTTTTAACAATGGCTTTCTTCCTGCCACTTTTCCAAAAAGGCCATATTTTTGGAGTGCACGACTAAGGCCCCGTACACACGACCGAGTTTCTCGGCAGAATTCAGCCAGAAACTCGATCGGAGCTGGATTCTGCCAAGAAACTCGGTCGTGTGTACATTTTTCAGCGAGGAAGCCGACGAGGAACTCGTCGGGCCAAATAGAGAACATGTTCTCTATTTCCTCGTTGTTCAATGAGGAAAGTTGGCTCGCCGAGATCCTCGGACGTGTGTACGGGGCCTAATAGTTGTCCTGTGGACAGATTCTCTTACCTGAGCTGTGGATCTCTGCAGCTCCTCCAGAGTTACCATGGGCCTCTTGGCTGCTTCTCTGATTAATGCTCTCCTTGCCCAGCCTGTACGTTTAGGTGGACGGCCATGTTTTGGTAGGTTTGCAGTTCTGCCATACTCTTTCTATTTTCGGATGATGGATTGAACAGTGCTCCATGAGATGTTCAAAGCTTGGGATATTTTTTTTTACAACCTTACCCTGCTTTAAACTTCTCCACAACTTTATCCCTGACCTTTCTGGTGTGTTCATTGGCCTTCATGATGCTGTTTGTTCACTAAGGTTCTCTAACAAACCTCTGAGAGCTTCACAGAACAGCTGTATTTATAATGAGATTAAATTACACACAGGTGGACTCTATTTACTAATTAGGTGACTTCTGAAGGCAATTGGTTCCACTAAATTTTAGTTAGGGGCATCAGAGTAAAGGGGGCTGAATACAAATGCACACCACACTTTTCACATATTTATTTGTAAAAAAAATTGAAAACTATTTATAATTTTCCTT
This sequence comes from Rana temporaria, assembly GCF_905171775.1. Lineage (NCBI taxonomy): Eukaryota > Metazoa > Chordata > Amphibia > Anura > Ranidae > Rana > Rana temporaria. Next base: position 388,028,693 of record NC_053490.1, on the reverse strand, counting down.
CCACTTCACAATTATGTGCCACTTTGTGTTTGTCTATCACATAAAATCACAATAAAATACATTTACGTTTTTGGTTGTAACATGACAAAATGTGGAAAATTAGTGCTCAGTGGAGAAATGCACCCTTACATTGGTTTTGTAGTGTGCCTTTACATTGGTGGCCAATGCAGTTCTCCCTTACATTAGTGCTCAGTGGAGAAATGCACCCTTACATTGGTGGTTAGTGCCGTGCCCCATTACATTAGTGCATAGAGGTGGAATGTCCCTTCCTTTTTCTTTTCCATGTGTGGATATACAACCGCTTTAAGTAATCTTCCCTCAAGCATGGCTCCACCCCAGCCTCTAACTAGGAACACTATATTAACCTGTGCACTGCAAGCCAGCCTTGCTGATCAATAATGTGTGTTTGGCTTCCTGTGTCGTTCTTGCTGTGTGCTCTACATCTGTTTCTGTTCACCAATCTTGGGTTGTTCTTTGACTATGCCTTCTTGCTTGTTACCCTGAGCTTTGGCATGTTCTTTGTCTAATTCTTGTTTGCTATTTCTCCCGACCTTTGGCTTATCTCTTGACTGTGCCTTGTTGTCCTGGACTACTGCTGGGAGACCCTTGGGGCCACGACCTGGAGCCAGTTGCAGCATAGTCCATCCTCAACACTAGAGGCTCTGGTGAACACCTGCTGTCTCTTAGACTCTGTGCGTTGGGGAATCTTATGCTCTAGCTCCAAGTGGGATCCATGTTGGTGCTCCAGTGGGCCTACTTGCCTGAACCACCCAGAATGCCATTGGCAGCAGTCAACAGTATGGTCCACTACCTTAGCGGTGCACTCCTGACCCCAACGTTGTGCATCTGTCACCTGGTCCCAGGTGACCTGACAATACACTGCACTACACTGTGTTATATACTCTGCACGGTGTTGTATACACTACACTGATTGCACACTCAATCCGCTAACTACCCTAATCTCTCTCTATTAATGCACACTATACACAGCTGCTGTTGGAAGCAGTCTTATGAAGTGTGGGGTGTGGACTTAGCCCCTGAGCCATGATTGGCCAAAGGCACCCTGCCTATGGCTAATCATGCCTCTCACTGTACACCGGGCTGTGATTGGCCAAAGCATACAGGTCAGGTGCATGCTTTGGCCAATCAGCAGCCTTCAATGCACTGCGATCTCGTAGCACATTATGGGGCGCTCGGCGGCGGGCGAATGTCCCGTGAGCGCCCCATATGTTCATTTGTTCTATGAAGAAACAAACACCCGGGCCCGTCTCTATTTACTGTTCATTAAATATACAATTTCCCTATATTTACAAATTTTAATGAAATGATAGACATTCTAAAGCAAGACATATCTTTTACAATTTTCTTTCCTTCAACCACAGGTTAAATCCCTCCTGCTGCATTACTGTATTCTGACAGTGGGAGGTTTCCCAGCCTTCAAAATATAATAATCACCATCAGCACTTATAAAAATCTGATAGGCTGGTTGTATTGAAGTCGATTGATGGATCAACTTCAGTACAACCAGCCTGCCCATAGATGGATCGAAATTCATACAATTCTTGCTGAACCGGTCAAATTTCAATCTGTCTATGGCCTGCTTAACAAAGGTGTTCTAATAACTACAACCCTGGGCCCAATACACACTGTAATAATAGGATATTAGTCAGGTACACTACAATGTACCGGAGTGTTAATGCATGTGTACAAATCCCTCAGTTTTGATTTGACTGGAGAAGAAAATCTCTTTACCATTAAGTACACAAAATTACCACCTGTGTAGAAGGCTGAGTTTGTGTTTATGTGCCACGATGTGTATGTAGCACAAACTGTGCAGGTAACGGAGTTTACATAAAGTTACCTGTTAAATAGTTTGCATAAAGTTAGCTGTTATTAGCATTCAAATGTCTAAAATGGGACTGGAGGGGGGGAATCTGATAGCTGTTGTTTGCTAAACACTACTATAGGGAATCTCTGATTGCAACTATGATACCTGTAATATCTTGGCAAAGACTTTCCAAGAGGGACATGCAAGCTATTGTATCTTTGGGACTTCTATCAAAGTCTATCAAAATGCTAGTGTTATGCCGCGTAGACACGATCGTTTTTCAGGTTCTAAAAAATTAAGTTTTTAATAAAAATGATCGTGTGTGGGCTTCAGAGCATTTTTCGGGTTCTAAAAAATGTCCAAAAAAAAATTCGAACATGCTCTATTTTTTCACGACGTTTTTAACGTTGTCGTTTTTGGGGATTGTAAAAAATGGTCGTGTGTGGGCTTTAACGACGTGAAAAATCCGCGCATGCTCAGAAGCAAGTCATGAGACGGGAGCGCTCGTTCTGGCAAAACTACCGTTCGTGGTGGAGTAAGCACATTCATCACGCTGTAACAGACAGAAAAGCGCAAATCGTCTTTTACTAACACAAAATCAGCTAAAGCAGCCCAAAGGTTGGCGTCATCCGAATGGAACTTCCCCTTTATAGTGCCGTTGTACGTGTTGTACGTCACCGCGTTTGCTAGAGCATTTTTTTTTCACGATCGCGTGTAAGCAAGGCCGTTTTAATGATCGGGTTGAAAAAACATCGTTTTTTCTAGACCCTTAAAAACGTAGGGTCAAATCCTCAAAGATCCTGCCTAACTTATCTTTTCCCATTTAAGTTACACTGCCTTAAAATTTCTACCTAAGTGCCCGATCCACAAAGCACTTACCTAGAAATTTTCGGCCGTGTAACTTAAATGTCTCTGGCGCAAGGCGGTCCTCTTCTGCAGGGGGCGATGACAATTTAAATGAGGCGCGCTCCCGCGCCGGCCGTACTGCGCATGCTCGTGACGTCATTTTCCCGACGGGCAGCGCGCGAAATTACGTTACGCCAGGCTTTGTGGATTGCGACGGGACAATAAAGTTGCGTCGGGTAAAAAAAAAGTTACGCGCCGAAAAAAAAACAACAACATTTTAAAAAAAATGCGGCGATCGAAAAAAAGGTCTGTTTTTACAAGGTGTAACTAGTTTACACTTTGTAAAAGCAGAACTAATTTTACGTATGCAAACGTAAACTTACGCAGAAAACACAAAGCTGAAAAGCTTTGTGGATCTCCGTAAGTCCTCATTTGCATACGCTAGGCGGCATTTCGACACGAAATGCCACCAACGGCGGATGCGGTACTGCATCCTAAGATCCGACAGTGTAAGTCCCTTACAGATGTCGGATCTTCTGCCTATCTTTGGAAAACTGCTTCTGAGGATCAGTTCCAAAGATAGGCACAGGGATACGCAGGCTGAACAGCAGTTCCGCCTGCGTATCCCTTTTGAGGATTTGGCCCGTAATTTTTTAGAACTCGAAAAACGATCGTGTGTACGCGGAATTAGGGTTAAAAACTACTGGAAGGATTAATACTAAGGATGTGAATATCAGATTTACATGGAGAGTTCAAAGTTTGTAAAGAAAATCTGGAAAAATTGTTCATCAGAGCATGTGATAGTTCCACCAGTGACTCAACAAATTTTAGTAAAATACCCTAAAAATGTGTTGGATTGCCATGCCAATGGTTCGAATTTTAACGTTCAGTTTCGGGATGCATGAAAGTAATGTAGCGTTTACACATGTGACTCTACGGCATACTATATATACCATATATAGATCATGAATGTTCACGACAGACAAAGAATGTTCTTCTTCTGGATCAAACTTTACACACGCACATTAAAATACATACGATTATTCCTGAATGGAAACCACATTCACAGTTATGCCGCGTACACACGACCGTTGTTCATGACAAAAAAAATGCAATTTTTTTAATTGGTCGTGTGTAGGCTCCAGAGCATTTTTCTCGACGAGAAAAATGCTCGTAAAAAAATTCGAACCTGCTCTATTTTTTCTCGTTGTTTTTCATGTCGTGTGTACGCTTTAACAAGGGGGGGAAAAAAACGTGCATGCTCAGAAGCAAGTTATTAGACGGGGAAGTTAGCAAAAGCAGCCCAAAGGGTGGCGCTATTTGAATGGAACTTCCCCTTTATAATGCCGTCGTACGTGTTGTAGGTTACCGTGCTTTGCTCGAGCATTTTTTTCCACGAACGTGTGTATGCAAGGCAGGCTTGAGAGGAATCACGACAAATCACGTTGAGAAAAACTTTGTTTTTTTTCATGACATGAATAACGTGTGTACGCGGCATTAGAATTTTGTTAGGTCAGATAAGAAATGAGAAAAAAGAAAATCCATCCTTTGCCTTTTTTGGTTAAAACAGTGGTTCTCACGCTCAGTCCTCAAGTACCCACAACAGGCCATGTTTGCAGGTTTTTCTTTATCTTGCACAGGTGCTTTAAGTCAGTCAATGGCTTGCTATTTTGAACAGCTATTTTATCTAAATTCCCAAAACATGACCTGTTGGGGGCAGTGGCGGCTGGTGCTCAAAATTTTTGGGGGGGCGCAAAGGAAAAAAAAATTTGCAGTCTCACTGTGCCCAAACGCAGCCACTGTTACATGCCATCAAACACAGCCATTGTGCCATCAATTTGCACCACTGTGCCATGCCATTAAACGCAGTCACTGTGCCATGCCATCAAATGCAGCCACTGTGCCATCAATTCGCACCACTGTGCCATGCCATTAAACGCAGTCACTGTGCCATGCCATCAAATGCAGTCACTGTGTCATCAATTTTCACCACTGTGCCATGCCATTAAACGCAGTCACTGTGCCATCCATTGTCACCACTGTGCCATGCTATTAAATGCAGCCACTGTGCCATCCATTGTCACCCCTGTGCCATGCCATTAAATGCAGCCACTGTGCCATCCATTGTCACCACTGTGCCATGCCATTAAATGCAGCCACTGTGCCATCCATTGTCACCACTGTGCCATGCCATTAAATGCAGCCACTGTGCCATCCATTGTCACCACTGTGCCATGCCATTAAACGCAGCCACTGTGCCATCTATTGTCACCACTGTGCCCTTTAATGGTCGCCGCTGTGCCAATTGTCCCCACTGTGCCCTGTAAATTGCTTTCTCCCCCCCGCCCGGCACTTACCTTTACTGGTTTTAGGCATCCACGTCCCAAGATGTCTTCTCCCGCCCTCGATGACTGACAGGCGTCTCAGCCAATCAGGTTACCGGTAGCCAGAACCGGCCAACCTGATTGGCTGAGACGCCTGTCATCTTATTCAAGGGGCGTACAGTCTGTGCGCTCCGAGAATAAGCTTCCGGGACCCGAGGGCTGTATTGGGAAAGCCTATCAGAGCTGTTGGCTTTGATAAACATTCCCGTACAGCCAACCAGCTGGCGTTATTCAGATGGCCGTACATGAGCGCCGACCATCTGAATAACAGCGGCAGCGACGAAAATAACATAGATTCGTGCAATGCATGAATCTATGTTATTTCAGTGGCGGTGAGAGCCAGAGGGGGCGGCGCCCCAGCGCCCTCTATGGACGAACCGCCACTGGTTGGGGGTACTTGAGGACTGAGGCTGAGAACCACTGGTTTAAACGATCTTAAAATTGTCCCCATTAACCATCAGAAAATCAAAAAATAAATAAAAAAATGTATGCAGTCAAACTAAATGCTAACCATGTGCTAGGGTTGGTGTTATAAACACAGTTAGTATTGGAATTGGGGTTACAGGGAGAGTTAAAGTGGTTCTATGCATTAACGTAAAAAACCCTCTCTGTGTAGCAGCCCCTCAGAACTTTCTATTACTTACCTAAGCCCCATCTAAATCAGGCCATGTGCACAAGAGCCTTGGCTCTCCAGGGACTCTCCCTCCTCATTTGTTAAGACAGTATCGGGAGCCATTGGCTTCCTCTGATGTCAATCACAGCCAGTGAGCCAATGAGGAGAGAGAGGGGGTGGGGCCGAGACACTCTGTGTGAATGAACTTGGCTGCTCCCATTGCAAGCTGGTGGCACTGGGCGGGAGGGAGGGGCCAAGAGCGAGGGACCCGAGAAGAGGAGGAACGGGGATGCTCTGTGCAAAACCTCTGCACAGAGCAGGTAAGTATAACATGTTTGTTATTTAAAAAAAAAAAAATTTAACATCACTTTAACCTGGCCATACACTAGTAGAATTTAGATCAACATTTTTTTATAAAGATGTTTGTTTAAATTTCTAATCATCAGTGCGGTCAAATCAACGCTCACTTTTGACTGCAGTGGAAAGGAGCAGGACTGAAAATGTTCACAAAATAATTTCTATTAGTACAGTATATGTCATTTTTGTTTAACAAAGTCTGTTCATTCCAAAATTGAATATTAAAAGCAAATGTTGAAGTGTTTCGAATGGCATTCATCAAGTCATTGAATGTACTGAGAATTTTCGTTGGATTGCTCAAATATACAAATAAAATGTACTAGTGTATGGGCAGCTTTAGTGTTAGAGTTGGGATTACAGGCAAGGTTACTGTTAAGCCAGCCATAGATGGATCGAATCTTGGCCAATGAAGCTGGGACATGCCGAGATTTGAACTATCTATGGGCTGGCTGGTTGCACCCAAGTTGATACGTCGATCGACTTAAATACAACCAGCCTGTTGGATATTTTACATGTGATTACTGCTTGAAGCTATAGTGGCTAGCGGTAGTCATTGTATTCTGCTGGCCAGAAGGACTCCCTGTGCCCATACCTCCCAACTTTTTGAGATGGGAACAAGGGACACCTATTAGCACGCATATGTAGGCATAGAACACACCTCCTGCCACGTCCCCTAATGGAGAATTATGCAAAAATAATGATTACCGTATTTATCGGCACATAACACGCACCTTCATTTTAAGAGGGAAGTTTTAGGGGGAAAAAACGTACATTTTAAATAAAGAACTTTGAAGCAAAATAAGAGTCAATGCCCATCAATGCAGCCTGATTAATGCCCATCTGCAGCATCACAATTGCCCATTAATGCAGCTTGAGCAATGCCCATCTGCAGCCTCACCATTGCCCATCAATGCAGCTTAATCAATGCCCATCCGTAGCCTCATAATTGCCCATCAATGCAGCTTAAGCAATGCCCATCTGTAGCCTCACAATTGCCCATGAATGCAGCTTGATCAATGCCCATCTGCAGCCTCACAATTGCCCATCAATGCAGCTTAATCAGGGCCCATCTGTAGCCTCACAATTGCCCATTAATGCAACTTAATCAATGCCCATCTGTAGCCTCACAATTGCTCATCAATGCAGCTGGATTAATGCCCATCTGCAGCCTCCCCATTGCCATGAATGCAGCCTGATCAATGCCCATCTCAGGGAGGGGGGTGGGATGAGCGCCGTCAGATTACATACAGCGAGAATCTCCCGTTTACTCGGCGGCCTCTTTAATACATAGTCCCCCCTCCTGGACCAGCTTCTATGATAGACAGAACATTGGTTCAATGCCGGCCCAGGAGACGGGACTTCCTATTACAGAGGCCGCTGAGTAAACAGGAGATTCTCGTTGTATGTAATCTGACAACGCTCGTCCCACCCCCCCACCATTCTCTCAGAGGCAGCCCAAATTGCAGGATTGGCGTATAACACACACTATTTGCATTTGTAGGGTGGAAAAGTGAGTGTTATACGCCAATAAATACAGTAGTTAAACCCACAAGTGCTTTTTTTTTTTTACCACTTCTATTGCTTTATATTGGCTTTTGAAATTTACAAATGCAGCAATTTAGAATTTGAATGAAAGGTTTAGCACTGGGAAACACTTTGTGAAAGCTAAATAGTGCATTTTATATAAAACTATATAAATCAGACCAAAATGAGGGACAAATGAGGAGGAAAAAGGGACAGAGGGACTTTGTTCCAAATCAGGGACAGTCCCTCAAATTCAGGGACAGTTGGGAGCTATGCCCATGCCCCCTGCCAGCAGAACACAATAGCGCTGTGGATGGCATTCCCCCATCAACACTGACTGTCAAGTGATTTTCTTTCCCTCCGTTCAGCTGGTGGGCTAGTGGTAGATGAAGGAATCCTCCCCGCTGTGTTATTGTATTCTGACAGTGGGACTCCAGTGCTGTCAGAATACACTGATCAGCACTGCAGCTGATTGGCTGCAGCTGCTGATCAAATTAATGTTTTCCAGCAATCCTGTTTGATGAAAGTAGAACTACCATTTGACTTCTGTAGAACAGGGAAGACCACACAATGATCAAAATTTGGCTGGCCCTTGCTGAACCGGACAAATTTCGATCCTTGAGTACCCAGCTTAAGGGTTTGGGCTACAAGGATAGTTACTGTTCTGCCTCGTACACACGACTGGTTTTCCCGTCGTGAAAACTGCCATGACAGCTTTTGGCCGGGAAAACCATCCGTGTGTACGCTCCATAGCAGTTTTCCTGACAGGAAAACCGCCGGGAATCCCAGCAGGAAAAATTAGAACATATTTAGGTAGATTCACAAAGAGTTAGGCCGGCTTATCAGTAGATAAGCCGACCTAACTCAGAATCCACGCCGACTTATGTTTAAGCGTATTCTCAAACAGAGATACGCTTAAACATATCTAAGATAGGACGGTTTGCGCCGTCCTATCTTAGGTTGCAATATTGAGGCTGGCCGCTTCCATTGCGGTCGGCGTAGAATATGTAAATTAATAGGTACGCCGATTCACGCTTCGAAATTCAAAATTTTTACGTCGTTTGCGTAAGTCGTCCGTGAATAGGGATTTACGTCGTTTACGTCCACGTTGAAATCAATAGGCCCGTGCGGCGTACTTAGCCGCAATGCACACTGGGAAATGTAGGTGCCCGGTGCATGCGCAGTTTGAAAAAAACTTCAAAAACGTAAGGTCAAGCCCCATTAACATAAAACACGCCCCCTTAGACACATTTGAATTAGGCGCCCTTACGCCCGCCTGCTTTAGGCTACGCCGCCGTAACTTAGCAGGCAAGTACTTTGAGAATCATGTACTTGCCTAGCTAACTTACGACGGCGTAGCCTAAACACGCTAAGCTACGCCGCCGCAAGTTTAATCCAATCTACCTGAATCTACCTAATTTTCTTTTTTCCCGCCGGGATTCCCAGTTTTTCTATAGGGAAAGCCTGTGGTGGAGCATAAACACGGCTGGGTTTCCCGACCAAAGCTCTCATAGCAGTTTTCCTGCCAGGAAAACCAGCCGTGTGTAAGGCCCCGTACACACGACCGAGTTTCTCGGCAGAATTCAGCCAGAAACTCGGTTCAGAGCTGAATTCTGCCGAGAAACCCCGGCCGTGTGTACACTTTCGGCCGAGGAAGCGAACGAGGACCTTGGCGAGGAAATAGAGAACATGTTCTCTATTTCCTCGTTGTTCAATGGCAAAAGTCGGCCCGCCGAGTTCCTCGGCGGCTTCCACACTGAACTCGACGAGGAACTCGATGTGTTTGGCACTTCGAGTTCCTCGGTCGTGTGTACGGGGCCTAGGGGGAAAAAGCTACCGAGCAGGTTCTCAGTTTTCCCCTCGCTTTTTCCGGCGGGAAAACCGATCCTGTGTACAAGGCATGTTGAAGTTACAGGGAGAAGGTTGGGGTCAGAATCCTATAATGTATGTATAATGCAAATATAGGACAACTTTTTGAAAAGCCGTGAAAGTAAATAACTAACTTGTCCTGACTTTTTTTCATAAGAAAAAGGTTTGTGTTCTAGTATCTCAGCCTCGGTCATAGGTTCATCCTTCGGTAGTGTGAAATACTCTTAGAACACATCTGACCTGCTGCTGGGTGGCTCTAAAACTGAAGCTGGGAACAAGGGCTTGTCAGAAACTGACCTGAAATGCTTAACGTCCATACGGGACCCATATGAAAAGGTTGTTATAACAAGAGAGTGATGTAGCGCCACTCTAGAGCAGCAGCTGTGGACCCCCTGATCCCTTCTACAAATGGAGTGTGAACTGGTGGTATTGTCATGCAGATAGTTCTATTATCACCTCATTTACAGACAATGCTATCAGTGCCCCTTCCCAGAAAGCAGCCTGACACACTGAAAGAGGCAGAATGAGCTATGCTCCAAGAGTTCTGTCGCTTCCACAGCAACACATGCAGAAAGGAAGCTATGGGAAATGAATGCAGCCACTTGTGGGTTGACTTGTATGAATAGTCTGCCCATCGCCAAGCAGGGTGACAGAAGTGACCCAGGGTATAATCCTCTACATGAAAGTAAAACAGATGTGAGGAGCATCCATAGAGAAAGAATGGAGGGGTATGAACCAGGAACGATATCAAACATGAGAAGATCCGTAGGCCTTTGTAAGACATGATGAATTTCCCTCTTAGGCTCTATGCACACTGGTTTAACCACTTGCTTACTGGGCACATATACCCCCTTCCTGCCCAGGCGAAATTTCAGCTTTCGGCACTGCGTCACTTTCACTGACAATTGCGCAGCCGTGCGACGTGGCTCCCAAACAAAATTGATGTCCTACTTTTCCCACAAATAGAGCTTTCTTTTGGTGGTATTTGATCACTTCTGCGGCTTTTATTTTTTGCGCTATAAACAAAAAAAGAGCGACAATTTTGAAAAAAACACGATATTTTTAACTTTTTGCTATAATAAATATCCCAATTAAAAAAAAAAAAAACGTTTTTCAGTTTAGGCCGATAGATATTCTTCTACATATTTTTAGTAAAAAAAAAATCGTAATAAGCGTATAGTGATTGGTTTGCGCAAAAGTTATAGCGCCTACAAAATAGGGGACAGAATTATGACATTTTTTTTATTATTATTTTTTTACTAGTAATGGCAGCGATCTGCAATTTGTATTGGGACTGCGACATTATGGCGGACACATCGGACACTTTTGACACATTTTTGGGACCATTCACATTTATACAGCGAACAGTGCTATAAATATGCACTGACAGAGGCGGCTCTTTAATTAGGCAAATTAGGCCTCGCACTTACAAGGGCCTCGCGGCCGCCTAACTTGCCCAATGCATTGCCCCAGTTTTGAGGGACAGGGGACCTTAACGCTGCTGTGCTCAGCCAGCGTTAAGAACCCTGACTCCGCCAGCGTCCCTAACAACCAGTGAATATTGTGACACCACCCCTTGTGACGTCAATGACTCACCATGCCCTCAGTCAATGATGTCACAAGGGGGCGGGTTCACCAGGTGACATCACCGGGTGGCTCCTGCCCCTTAGTTATTAAAGAGCAGGATCTGGGGGGCTTCCAGATTTTGATAAGCCCCTTGCTCGCAGACCCCCACAACCACCGGCCAGGGTTGTGGGGAAGAGGTTCTTGTCCTTGAATTATTTTTCCCATCATGGGCGAGAGTGGGGCCCCATGTCAAGTTTTGCCTAAGGCCTCACAAAGCCTAGAGCCGCCTCTGTGCACTGATTACTGTGTAAATGTGACTGGCAGCAAGGGGTTAACACTAGGGGGCGAGGAAGGGGTTAAATGTGTTCCCTAGGAGTGATTCTAACTGTGGGGGAAGGGGACTGACTGGGGGAGTTGACGATCTGTTTCCATATGTACAAGGGACACAGCATCGGTCTCCTCTCCCTGACAGGACGTGGATCTCTGTGTTTACATACACAGATCCACGTCCTTGTCTGTGTAACGGTCGATCGCGGCTACCTGGCGGACATTGCGGCCGCCAGGCACGCGCATCGGCACCTCAGTGACCCAGCGTTTTTTGAGCGCCCCACAGTGGCCGGAGGAGCCGAGGACGTCAATAGACGTCCTCCCGGCATTTTAGAGCCACCTTGTGGCCGTCTTTTGTCTATGGCCGGGGCGCCAAGAGATTAAAAACGTTACTTCTACAGGAGTTTTGTGTTCTGCCTGTAGAAGCAACTCAATGTTATCCCATGTGTCCATGTACATTAGGACGTTTACAGGCATATTTTGAGCTCAACGTTTAGAGGCAGGAAAAAAAAACTTCTGGCTCGCGTTTCTGATTGGAGCTCACTGGCAAGAAATGGTTGGGACTTTGTGTGAGACCATGACTGCACAGTACACAGGTCTCCATCCCTGTTAATTGATGGGGTGGGGGTGGGGAATAGAAGGAAAATGGGACTTTGTATGACACACAACACTTAGGTAGAATGAATCAAACTAAAATAATGAATAAAATATTTATTGATAATACAATAGGGCATGGCGCAATAGATAACATTGATAATAGACCAATAAGTACAATATAGAATTGATAAACATAGTTAGTAGATCACATGATGATAAAAATAACATAATAGACATTAGTGCACATAGTATATATTGAACCAGCAACATACCCAATAGATAGAAAAACATGATAATTAAAAATATTTGATTGATTCAGACAAGTAAAACCCATTGTAAACACATGGTTGCTGTGGCATAGCATCAAATAGAATTTCTCGACGCGTTTTGTGGGTTGTTTCCACTCATCAGGAGCAGCTATACACTGGGAGTATCTATGATAGATTAAAAAATTAATAATCAATGGTAGTTGATTAGAAACAATGACTGTGGTCCTAACACTCCTATGGGTAAATTGTATAAAAAAAAATGTGTTATCAATAAATATTCTATTCATTATTTTAGTTTCATTTATTCTAAGTGTTGTGTATCATACAACCTCCCATTTTCCTTCTATACCCCCCCCCCCAATCAGAAAATAAGTAAAATTATTCTAAATTCACCTAGAGTTTATGAGTGTTTTTTACTCCCCAGATAACAGACATTTTTTTAACCCCAGTGTGCATGGAGCCTTACTCTCCAATGAGCAAATTGTATTTGGCACAGTAAAAAAATTAAATAAAATCAAAAGTATATTTGCTAACACAGGATTCATTTTATAACACAAAAAACATTTTAAAGTGGAGTTCCACCCAAAAAACTAACTTTTTATGAACAGCTTGCCTTTAATGTAAAAAAAAAAAAAAAAACGTAAAAAAAATGTTTTACTCACTTCTATATGGCTGTTACTAGGCAGATTTCGTAAAATCTGCCAAGTTCCTAGTCCGCGGTGGTAGAACTTCTTGTCCTAAGACCCCATTGCCTCCTGGGAAATGATGACATTAATTTCCCAGGAGTCTCTGGGCATTACTGTGCCTAAAAATCCCAGCATGCACCTCTCTCGGAAAATCCAGGAAGAAACATGAACTGGGCTTCATAATGCCCACAGCTATGATGGAAACGGCCACAAGATCCCCAAGATGATATCAGGTAAGTTTTTGCAACTGTTTATGTACCGATCGTGCTTTATTAATATGCTTTAATGAATATTCATAGTAATGTAATTGAGATTGCTTGTGGTGTATTATTCCTTATGCCTCGTACTGAAACTTGTCTTTTATACACACGGTCACACTAATCTTGGACGGAATTCCTACTGTCAAGAACGTGGTGACGTACAACACGTACGACGATCCGAGATCAATGAAGTTCAATAGGCAGTTTGGCTCCTCTGCTTGATTCTGAGCATGCGCAGGTTTTTTCGTGTCGTAATTGCATACAGACAATCATGATTCCATCACGAAAATTGAGATCCTGCTCTCAATCTTTTCTTACCTGGAATACTCACGGAAAAAGTGCGATGGAGCATACACACGTTCAGAATTCGCAACAAAAAGCCCACATCGCATTTTTTTCTTCGGGAATCGCAATCGTGTGTACGAGGCATTCGAAAAAGTTCTAATCATAGAGAGAATTTTTGTATTTTATGTATGCTAGAGTTAGGCTTTGAACAGGGGACGAACCAATGTCCATATAAACATAATAATGGTTGGCATGAGGAAACACTTTTATATCCCTGGCCATTTATTGTTTTCATTTCATATTAAAGGGGTTAATTAAATAGCTTCCTTTACCTTAGTGCAGTCCTCCTTCACTTACCTCATCCTTCCATTTTGCTTTTAAATGTCCTTATTTCTTCTGATAAATCCTCACTTCCTGTTCTTCTGTCTGTAACTCCACACAGTAATTCTCAGGCTTTCTCCCTGGTGTGGAGTGTCGTGCTCGACCCCTCTCTTGGACTACAGGAGAGTCAGGACGCCCACTAACACACAGCTCCTATTCTCTATCTGCAACGTAGAGAGCATCCTGACTCTCATGTATTCCAGGGGAGGGGTCGAGCGTGACACTCCACACCAGGGAGAAAGCCTTGCATTACTGTGTGTAGTTACAGACAGAAGAACAGGAAGTGAGGATTTCCCAGAAGAAATAAGGACATTTAAAAGCAAAATGGAAGGATGAGGTAAGTGAAGGAGGACTGCACTAAGGTAAAGGAAGCTATTTGGGGGGAAAAAATTACTTTAATAGGAAGAACCAGTCAATGAAGGTAGAGTCCTTGGTGTTCCCGCTAAAAGTAAAGAAACACTGGTGATGTTGCCTGCCTCCCCTTTCCATAGCCATAAATATGCACACTCAAGTTCATTTGTTTGAGTATCTTTAAAAACAATTCTTCCATGGCAATTATTTATCAGTGGGTTGGATTGTACGCAATGTCTAATGAGAAATGATGGCTTTGGCCTAGTCTTACCCTAGCAGATTTTGCAGTCCTGAGTTTTATAATGGCATAACCTGCCACAACTGGAGCATGATGAAGAATGTTATCTACTTAAGAACAACACGACCCATGTCACTGATACTTCTGAGAGTGGGTGTAGACAGGATCCTACACTATGCTGTCCTGGTCCTAGGTCACAGCACTGGCTGGGCTGCTATGATGCAGTTTAATTTGTGGACTGATGTAACTAATAAACAAGTGGACTGAGCTCTACCATGAACAAATGGAATAAAACCATCATTTATATCAAGTGCTACTTTTAAAAAACAGGCAGGTCTATATTTCCAACCTCGCCAAGGTCTTAACAACATAATGGCTTGGTTGCCATCATTGCCATATATATATATATATATATATATATATATATATATTTATATTTATATATATATATATATATATATATATATATATATATATATATATATATATATATATATATATATATATATATATAGGGTTGTCCCGATTTTTTTTTTTTTTTTTTGACAGTGACACTAATATGCAGTACTGACGACGCGTGGACTGTCCTTTTTTTTTTTTTTTACAATTTAATTGTTTACAATTATTTTTTTTAATTATTCTTTACTCTATATATATATTTTTTTTACAATGCTTTCTTTTAACTTTTTATTATTTTTACAATTTTTTTTTTTGTTTTTATCAGCCCTGTTGGAGGGGATTTGGTGAGATATTGGGGGTCTTAACAGACCCCTGATATCTCCTCTTTGAGACAGAGAAAGGGACTAAGGACACGGATTCCCCAGTCCCTTTCTCTGCAGGCTCAACTGCACTGTAGATGAATGTAAAGGAAACAGCGGCTCCTCTCCATTCATAAACTGAGACATTGTAACACAGTTACTATGCTCAGTTATGAATGGACAGTCAGTGACCACTGACAAAAAAAAAAGAAGATCACTGACTGTTCATTCGAAAAGGGGCTCCTTCCTCCGCTCTCCATCCTGACAGATCGGAGACAGAGGGGGGGAGCACAGCGGGGGACACAATCAGTACATGGAGGGGGACCGGAGCGGAGCACGGCGGGGGACACAAGCAGTACATGGAGGGGGACCAGAGCGGAGCACGGCGGGGGACACAAGCAGTACATGGAGGGGGACCAGAGTGGAGCACGGCGGGGGACACAAGCAGTACATGGAGGGGGACCGGAGTGGAGCACGGCAGGGGACAGAAGCACCACTGACAAAAGTATCGGATTAGGCATTGGAGAACAAGTACTTGGGCAAATGCTCGGTATCGGCACCGATACCGATACTAGTATCGGTATCGGGACAACCCTATATATATATATATATATATATATATATATATATATTACAGATAAAGCAAGCACGCCAGCTATAGTTTAGATCAGTGTTTCTCAACCCTTTTTTCAGTCAAGGCACCCTTAAAAAATATCCACAATACTGAAAGTGGTTGTACACCCTGTACAACCACAGGTAAGCCTATATTAAGGCTTACCTGTAGGTGCTGTAAATATCTCCTAAACCTACACAGTTTAGGGGATATTTACAATGTCCCCGAATTCTGTCGTCTTCTGCGCATGCGCCGATGTATTCGGCGCATGCGCACTTTAGAAAGGGCGCTCTGTGGGTAATGCCGGGAGTCCGTGGCACTGAAAGGAAGAGGGCTGAAGATGGACGCTTCCAGCCAGCGGGGACATCGGGGACATCGCAGGCTTCGGTTTCAGGTAAGTGACACATACTGTGATGCATAGTAGCCCATTATGCTTTACCTTTGCAGGGAAATGAAGAGGAAGTAAAACCCATCAGGGTTTACTTCCTCTTGAAGCACCCCATTCTGAATGTAATAAAACTAAACAAATAGTTTTACAGCAGCATCCACACATGTAGGACACCCAACAATAGAGACCATTTATCCCTCCACCTTTTGCAAACTAGTACTCCCCCACTTTCTCACCCTCTCCCTGCTAATGTGACCCCAATGCAGACAGAGAGAGGCAGGGGAGGGACAAACAAGAAGGCTGTGCAGGTGTTCCGTCAGATTAGGTGACCCGTGAAAATCCTGTAACAGAAGTGACGTTTTGTCACGGCCATCTTGGTACACCCCTCACTCAGCCACAGTAAGCCTACAGTCTGAAGTCGCCAAGAGGACATCTTTTTACACCCACCGAAATCTTCCATTTCACACTTATTTTTTCCAATAAACTGAGCTTATATCCTGAAATACAGTATTTAGAACTTTGTAAACACTGGCCCGGATTCAGATACAATTGTGTATCTATCGGCGGGCGTAACGTATCTCAGATACATTACGACGCCGTAACTTAGGGCGCAAGTTTCGTATTCAGAAAGAACTTGCGCTCTAAGTAACGGCGGCGTAGTGTAAATGTGTCGGCGTAAGCCCGCCTGATTCAAATGTGGATGATGTGGGCGTGTTTTATTTAAATTAATTGTGAACCCACGTATTTAACGTTTTTTACGAACGGCGCATGCGCCGTCCGTGAACGTTTCCAAGTGCGCATGCTCCAAATTACGCCGCAAACTGTCAATGCTTTCAACGTGAACGTAACTTACGTACAGCCCTATTCGCGAACGACTTACGTAAACAACGTAAAATACGATGCTGTTCGTGTGTTTCCGACGTCCATACTTAACATGACTTACCCCTGCTTTATGAGGGATAACTTTACGCCGGAAAAAGCCTTACGCAAACGACGTAAGAAAATGCGCCGGGCGGACGTACGTTTTTGAATCGGTGTATCTACCTAATTTGCATATTCCTTGCGTAAATCTATGGAAGCGCCACCTAGTGGCCAGCGTAAATATGCAGCCTAAGATACGACGGTGTAAGAGACTTACGCCGGTCGGATCTTAGGGAAATCTATGCGTAACTGATTCTACGAATCAGGCGCAGAGATATGACCCCGCACACTCAGAGTTATGACAGCGTCTCTGAATCCGGGCCACTGTTTTTATGTTTAATTTTAAAAGCAGCGGTCTTCTGTCAGATTATTAAACGTGTGAGATCGGCAGGCTTTCCGCTGCTTTTAAAATGAAACATCAAAACAGTGTCACGGACTTCTAAATACTGTATTTCATTATATAATCTCAATTTAGTGGTAAAAATACGTGTGAACTGCAAGACTTCGGTGGGTGTAAAAAGATGTCCGCTTGGCGACTTCAGACTGTAGGCTTAGAGTGGTCGAGTGTGGGGTGTACCAAGATGGAACGTCACTTCCGTTACGAAATGTGACGGGTCACCTAATCTGACGGATAACAGGCACCCAACATCATCCTTATCGACCGATGATGTCATTGCTTGTTAGGATGCCAGTGGCTGATCTTCACAGTGCTCAAGGTTGTAATGCTGCTAAATAAAGACCTGTGACTTTGTGTAACAAAAAGGCAAGCTTGATCCACTCACTGACAATTTGTTGGGCAATTTATGGCAATTGTTATGCATTTTGCCAAGGCACTCCTGAAGAACCCAGAGGGCACCCTGGTTGAAAAGGGCTGGTGTAGATGCACCAAATAAATGATGTATTGTATAAAAATAGTCAGGAATACTAAACATATACAAAGTATCATGTGTAAACATAGTAACAGAGAAGCATGAAATACAAACCAGAAACAAAGAATGTATTAGATACAAAGTATAGAAATTAAATACACCAAAGATAATAGCCCAAAAATGAAGGCTAAAGTTTACTCTTGTGGTTGGGTGAAAGAAATATAACAGTATCGTCTTCTAAATGACCGACTCTTGTGCCACTGTCTGAAAATCAGTCGGTGTGATAAAAAAAAAATATTTAGTGCATTTAAATTATAGCGGGTGTGCTTACTTCATCTAATATATATATATATATATATATATATATATATATATATATATATATATATATATATATATATATATATAGAGATAGATATAGATAGATAGATATACATATACACATACACACACACTTGCCGGACACTTTATTAGGTACACCTTGCTAGTACCGGGTTGGACACCCTTTTGCCTTCAGAACTCCCTTAATTCTTTATGGCATAGATTCAACAAGGTGTTGGAAACATTCCTCAGAGATTTTGGTCCATAGTGACATGATAGCATCACGCATCACCATCTGAATGTCGCAGCTGAAACCGAGACTCATCAGACCAGGCAACGTTTTTCCAATACTCTATTGACCAATTTGGTTGAGCCTGTGTGACTTGTAGCCTCAGTTTCCTGTTCTTAGCTGACAGGAGTGGCACCTGGTGTGGTCTTCTGCTGCTGTAGCTCATCTGCTTCAAGGTTCGATGTGTTGTACATTCAGAGATGGTACCACACCCCTTGCTGTTTAAGACCCGCCCTGAAATTTTCAAGTGGGGACACTAGTTCTGAGGGCCTGGGGAGTGGTTGGCGGCAATGGATTCCCTTAATTTGCACAGATTTCACTTCCTGTTTGGCTATGGGGCAGGAAGTGAAGGGAAATCACTGCAATGGGACAGGGATGGTAAATAATTATCTGACAGGGGCTATAACCCTCCCTTACTCTATCCAAAATTAAAACATAAGTATTGCCTATAGTTCTACTTTAAGGGGCAGATTCACAGAGCAAGTACGCCGGCATATCTACTGATACGCCGGCGTACTTTCAAATTTCCCGTGTCGTATCTTTAGTTTGAATCCTCAAACCAAGATACGACGGCATCTGGGTAAGATCCGACAGGCGTACGGCTTTGTACGCCTTCGGATCGCTGGGTGGAGTTTGCATCGTTTTCCGCGTCGGGTATGCAAATGAGCTTTTTCCGACGATCCACGAACGTACGCATTCTCTTACGTCGTCTGTAGTCTGCTTTTTCCGGCGTATAGTTAAAGCTGCTATTTTGTGGCGTATAGATAGACTTGCCATGTTAAAGTATGGCCGTCGTTCCCGCGTCGAAATTTGAATTTTTTTTTTTTGCGTAAGCCGTAGGGATGGACGTAAGTCACGTCTAAGTTAAAAAAAATGACGTCGTTGCGACGTCATTTAGCGCAATGCACGGCGGGAAATTTAGGAATGACGCATGCGCACTTCATTCCGCGCGGGGACGCGCTTCATTTAAATGAAACCCACCCCCAACCCGCCCAATTTCAAATACGCCACCAGAAAAACCCTACGCTGCCGTAACTTATTAATTCTTCCTGGATTCGAATTTAAGCCAGGTAAGATACGGCGGCGTAGCGTATCTCTGATACGCTGCGCCTGTCCAATTGTATGTGAATCTGCCCCAAAGCACACAATTCTGATAATATTATAGAGAGGACTAAGAAGAGATAACCATGTCAATGGTGCAGGAGAAAACATATAGCACAGCGAGCAAGGTTTGTGGTCCAGGAAGATAGGTGCCCCCCACCCCCTCAGTTGCGGAATGCCAACCGCCCGCATACCGGAAGCAGTGCGGCCACTTTATGGGGGCGCTAGACTAATTTGCCTCTCAGCCCAGTCTGCCCCATAAGACTGATGCTACGCTAACAGTGTAGCGCAAACCAACGGGGACCCTTTCCATGCTGCCCCTCTGCAAAGTGCTGCCTTAGGCCTGGGCCTTGTCGGCCTAGGCCAGGATACAGCGTTGAGTGGTTATTTGAATTACTGTTGCCTTTCTATTATTACTGGCCATTCTCCTCTGACTTCTGCAATTAACATGGTATTTTTGTCCACACAGCTGCCACTCACTGGATATTTTCTCTTTTCCGGACCATTGATTGTAAGCCCTAGAGATGGTTGTGCATAAAAATCCCAGTGGATCAGCAGTTTTTGAAATATTCAGACCAGCCAGTCTAGCACCAACAACCATGTCATGTTTAAGGTCACATAATCCTGTGTCTTACCCATTATTTTGTTTGGTTTGCACTTCATCAAGTCAAGATGCCTAAATGGATTGAGTTGATGCCATGTGATCGGCTGATTTGTGTTACCAAGCAATTGAACAGGTTTACCTAATAAAGTGGCCAGTGAGTGTATATATATATATATATATATATATATATATATATATATATATACACACACACACACATACATATATATATATATATATATATATATATATATATATATATATATATATATATATATACATATATTTAAATGTAATATATATACATACATACATATATATACCGTATTTATCGGCGTATACGCTCACTTTTTTGCCCTGAAAATCAGGGCAAAATCGTGGGTGCGCGATATACGCCAATACTCGCTTCCCGCGCTGTGTTTGAACCACTGCGCCGACATATACCAAGCGCAGTACACTCGGGTATACTCGGGCAGGCTCGGCTCCGCTCGCGGTCACATCCTGTGAGTCCTGTACGTCCTTTACGCGAGAGGAGCCAAGCCTGTCCGAGTATACCCGAGTGTACTGCGCTCGGTATATGTCGGCGGAGTGGTTCAAACACAGCGCGGGAAGCGGGGATTCGACTCAGAGACAGCGCGGGAGGACACCACGATGCCTGCAGAAGGACGCCGGACCGGACAAGGCTGCCGATGGACGCCCTTGCAAGACACCAAAACTGTAAGTATAAAACTTTTTCAGGAATTTCAGGGCTACATTAGGGGTGCGCGCTATACGCCGGAGCGTGTAATAGGGTGATAAATACGGTATATATATATATTTTTTTTTATTGTCCCCATTGGGAAAATGTCCCCTTTCTTCTTGTTCTGTCTAAAACTTGCCAAAAAGGAAGTGAGGACAAATCTCCCAAGTAAAGTGAAGGACAGCCTCTCAATTCTGACATATGTTCTACAATCTACCCCTTCCTCACTATTTCCAAAAAAAGAACAGTTTGGTTTGGAGATGAGCTTTAAAACTGAATTTCATGTATTTTTTTGTATAGTTACATTGGTCCAGCTTGGACCAATTTAAGTATGCATGTGCCTTACAAGACCTGTGCAAGTGGAGAACCCCTGTAGTTGCTGCCACTCGCTGTCTTCTGGATCTTCTGCTGAGTGGCAAGGGGTCATCTGTTCAGTATGGACACCATGCCTTGCATTTTTTTCATTGAATACAAAGCATTCTCTGATACAACCCAGGTACAGCGCTGTGCAAGTGACAAAAGTGAACCAGTATACATGTGGCAGTAAATTAATCAGCATGCATATAACATGATTGATAACATGTGAAAAATAAATGAATGAGAATAAACAACGTCCAAAATTAATCCAAAAATGGGTTAATATTGATGAAGTTCATAAGAAGTGATCTGTGGCAGAAATAAATTTCGTGTGAACGGAATTTCACCACCAAAGGGACACCAACTCATGTGTTTTAGTCTCCTTACCATAAATATATGACCACCGTTACAGTGGTCATAGCAGGCACAGGGATATTTTAAGTCTTCCCGGGCAGACTATCTCCAGATGAGAGTGCTGGGGGAATCAATCCATTAAAGCGGGGGTTCACCCTATCAACGCAAAAAAAAAATTTTTTTTTTCTTTTACCATAAAATCAGGCATTGTAGTGCGAGCTACAGTATGCCTGTCCCGATTTTTTTACCCCCGTACTCACCTTGTAATCGTAGATCGAAGATACCGGGGAATGGGCGTGCCTATGGAGACGGAGGATGATTGACGGCCGGCTCTGGCGCGTCACGCTTCTCCGGAAATAGCCGAAATAGGCTTGGCTCTTCACGGCGCCTGCGCATAGCCTGTGCGCAGGCGCCGTGAAGAGCCGAGACCTACTCCGGCTGTCTTCGGGGAGAGTGACGTGCCAGGGCCGGCCGTCAATCATCCTCCCTCTCCATAGGCACGCCCATTCCCCGTGGGAGCCGAAATCTACGATGTCCGATTACAAGGTGAGTCCGGGGTTAAAAAAATCGGGACAGGCATACTGTAGCTCGCGCTACAATGCCTGTCTCGATGGTAAAATCAAGTCAGTGAGGGTGAACTACCGCTTTAAGCTCGTTCCAATAGGGGTGTGCTGAATTCAGACTCACATGGAATAAGAAATAAGGGGGGATCCCATAGTGTAATACCGTATAAAGCGGTTTTATTAAAGAATAAAATGCACCTACAATTAAGAAGGCAATCAATTGCAGTGTGTATACAAAAGAAGCGGCATCTCCTCTGAGCCACCTCCC
Source organism: Rana temporaria (assembly GCF_905171775.1). NCBI lineage: Eukaryota > Metazoa > Chordata > Amphibia > Anura > Ranidae > Rana > Rana temporaria. The sequence continues at coordinate 388,006,167 of NC_053490.1, read as the reverse complement.
TTCTGCTGAGCTCCGTGTAGCGTGTTTCCGTCGGTAATTGCGTGGGTAATGCGTGATGACGTTCCAGCTAAGCCACACCTACGCGTTTCGTCATCAAAAGGACGTCGTCGGGGATAGGCGATTGGATGAGATTGTGACATCACCACTCTGCCTTTCCACCTCATCCAATCAAAGAATGCTTCGCATATATTTAGAAAAATGCAACGCTTTCTCTGAACGGCGGTTCTTTTGAATGGCCTTCTCTATGCACGGCAAGCTTGGCAGGAATCCCGTCAGGAAAACCAACGCTTTTTTCCTGACGGGATTCCCAGCCGCGTGTACAGGGCTTAAGGCTTGGTCTTGTATGGCATATCATACATCCATTGGTCCAAGTGGGACCAGTGCAACTATGTAATAAATAAATACACAAATACCTGGAATTCTGCTTTAAGTGTTGGCAAATACCAGTACTTTGGTGAGGGAAATCTGTGCAAGGTGTATGACTCAGTTCATATCTATAATGAGCATATTGATATGATAGTTTCAAAATGATAACCTGTACAACAACCCAAGTGTCTAGCGTTGCTGGTGATGTTAAAATATAACTGGAAAACATCATAAACTTATGTAAGTAGGAAGTCAAATTAATAAAATTCTGTATCTGTACAGTAAAATGGCAATGGATTACCTTCATTGACCCCTTAAACCCATAGACGGTGTCCAGCTGCCAATCTTGGGGCGTGAGAAAGATCACTTAACCCAAAAAGTTTCTGCAGGAAGAACTGCGCTCAGTGTCCCTCAAGGTGACATCAGATTGCAGGAAACAGCTGTCACCAACGGCAGCCTGGGAATATGACCCTCTACACTGCTCTCTATCTCTGTACAATACAACATTACTGCACAGAGGAGTAACTGCAACAAGCAGGATGCACAGCTATTGCAACATCATATGAAAATATGGCATTCATTCTTTTTACAAATATCAGGTTTTCTAAAAAAAATCTATGTAACCAGCGGTTTTCATAATGGATCATTTTATAAATATTAAGCATAAAAACTACAGGTGTAAATTTCTATATGAGAATAGAATGAGGGAAGATTTTAATTAACCTATCAGGACTCTGTAAATTTTAAAGTATATTCTTATCTAGAAGCTTATAGGCTGCCACCTTGCTGACTTAAAGCGGAGCTCCACCCTAAAGTAGAACTCCCGCTGATCGGAAAACCCTCCCCCCCTCCGGTGTCACATTTGACACCTTTCAGGGGGGAGGGGGGTGCAGATACTGTCTAAAGACAGGTATTTGCACCCACTTCCGGCCACACACTCTCGGGTAGACTGCGGGCATGACGTCACCTCCCAACCCCCCCCCCCCCCGTTGTGTTCTGGGAACATTCGGCTCCCAGTAAACAGCGGGAGCCAATCGGCAGGCGTAGCGCGACTCGCGCATGTGCCGTAGGGAACCGGGCTGTGAAGCTTCCTGGTTCCCTCACCGAGGATGGCGGGGGGGGGGGGCAGCAGAGTGATGAGCGATCGCTCGTCCTCTGCTGCGGATGGCGCTGGACTCCAGGACAGGTAAGTGTCCTAATATTAAAAGTCAGCAGCTGCAGTATTTGTAGCTGCTGGCTTTTAATATATTTTTTTCAGCGGAGCTCCGCTTTAAGGTAGAACTTTACTCACTATAATAAAATTTAGTTTAAAAAAGTTACTAAAGTTTAATAAACTCCAATCTTAGTGCCCAACACCGACAGATTTAGGTACCTGTCTCTGACAGGTACATGAACTGGCAAAAAACAAGAACAACGGAATTCTGAAGGGTATCTAATACACCCTTTAATAATTCATAGCCCCCCGAGTGCCCAACTTGTCAGTGCAGCCAAGACTACTCCTTAGACAGTTCCTTTAGTAATGACCCAGAAAATAGACAGCACTGAGTCACCGTCAGAATAATCCCAGGCCAGGAAAGCACTAGTACTGATACACAAGGGATAGCAGCAGCAGCAGCAGCAGCAGCAGCGACCAGGATCCTGCACTCAGGTCTGTACTTACAATATCCCTGGATACTTTGATCCCTCCTTACAATGTCAGATAGACATTCCTCCACTAAACTCCCCATATCCCCAGTAAACATAGGCATGCGCAGGGGGTGTGCCGGGTGTGCCTGGGCACTAGGGTGACCACATTTCCAAACTACCATTCAGGGATACCCCCCCCTTCCCAAAAATCAGCTTGTGCTGTAACGAATCACAGCACAGTGATTGGACACAGGAGGCAGGATTTATGATTTCTCCAATCACAAGCAGAGGGCAGGATTGTGCTCCTCAAGGCATTCCCGGGCAGGACAAGTACTGTCAGTGAGTAAAGCGGTGATGTGGCGGCCTTTTTTGGGGGCATAAGATTGGCCGGGGGGGGGGGGCTGGCTGTGTCAGTTTCATTCCGGGATACTGTATTGTCCTGGAATAAATGTGCTTGGGACAGACCTGCAAAATGCCGGACTGTCCCGGGCAATCCGGGACACGTGGTCACCCTACTGGACACATGGGCACACCCTAATCACTGCTTGAGGTGTAGATTTCCTTCTGACAATATTGCACCTATGCCCCTGGCAATGAATGGGGCTCATATATATATTTTTTTTAAAGATTAAAATAATAAAAATAAAAAGCTACTGACACTGCCCACGGCCCTACTGACTCCAACCTCTGCTCTACTGACAAGTCCATGTTTTAATACATTTGGGGTACACACCCTAATGCAATAGGCTGCGCACACCCATGCCAGAAAAGTTCCTGAAACTTTCAGCAAACAGGCCCCCCAGTTTTAGCATAGCTAGGACTTCGATGATCATAAGTAGAATTTCAGCTGGATTGCCTAAAATCGTAGCAACCTTTCAGGTTGGGAATTTCTCCTGGACAAGAATAGGGCAGCTCAAAACCCCAGGCTATTTATGCACTCCTCCAGCCACCTTCTGGGCACCCTCCTCCAGAAATTGGCTGAAAACAACATCGATATTCAGGTTGCTGATTTGCCTTTCTAGCCTACTACATTGTAGAATGCTCCAGAAGGCAGGGGAAAACAATCAAACCTACAACCAGTAGAACCCAGAACAACTCAAAGCAATCACAAGCTGCTCCACTGATTACAAAGGAGCCAAAAACGAAATTTACCTAACCATTCTAATAACCCGCCTGGGAGGGTGCTACATCCAGAAGCAAAGCTGTTCAAGATGGAAGTTCAGACATTATAGCATTGTAAGAATGAACCATGCTAGGATCTATGAAATGGTTAAAACCTTAGTCAGGCTTATAATGCTGTCTGTGTGTTTACTAGGGAGATCACTATTTTTTTATTTCATGTTCTTTTTAAAGCGGAGCTCCGCTGAAAAAAAAAATATTAAAAGCCAGCAGCTACAAATACTGCAGCTGCTGACTTTTAATATTAGGACACTTACCTGTCCTGGAGTCCAGCGCCGTCCGCAGCAGAGGACGAGCGATCACTCGTCACTCTGCTGCCCCCCCCCACCATCCTCGTTGAGGGAACCAGGAAGTGAAGCGCTCCGGCTTCACTGCCCGGTTCCCTTCAGTGCATGCGCGAGTCGCGCTACGCCTGCCGATTGGCTCCCGCTGTGTACTGGGAGCCGAGTGTTCCCAGAACACAACGGGGGGGAGGTGACGTCATGCCCGCAGTCTGCCCGAGACTGTGTGGCCGGAAGTGGGTGCAAATACCTGTCTTTAGACAGGTATCTGCACCCCCCTCCCCCCTGAAAGCTGTTAAATGTGACACCGGAGGGGGGAGGGTTCCGATCAGCGGTAGTTCCACTTTAGGGTGGAGCTCCGCTTTAAGGAACTCCGAGGTGCGGTGCTTGTCAAAACCCTATGAACAAAAAAGTGATCCATGTAATTACAGCACACAGAAAAAAGTGCACAAGGGTACAGTACTGGTCTGACCACTGAAGGGGAAGGGTCTCAATCTCTGAACCCGCCCAGCACACAAGTCTCCTAAAGGGGCACCCTGGGCTACCTAGGCCCGAGAAAGGTGAACTCTCCTGAAGCTGGTCTTCCAAGGTCAGCTGGGGAGAGAAAAAAGACCCGAGGGCAGCAGATCCTCTTCCCGACATCAGGGCGAGCCCTGAAAAACCTGCTCCTCTGTCTCTGTGAGAGTAAAAATGATAATAATAATAAACCACTCATGCGGTGTAAGTGTCTGTGATAAATATGAGCATAAATAAAAAATAAAAAAGTGCCATGTGTATTACACAAGGCAGGCCTTCAGGACGATATAAAAAGTGTGCTGAGCTAGCCAGAAGGCCCTCCCAAGCAGCCTGTGCAAGAATAGCAAGATGACGTGATCAAGTGCCAGTGAAACTCAGTGGGTCCCCAAACCCATAGGCCTTGATTCACAGCCACTGGCGCACATTTATGCCGCCGTAGCGTATCTCCTGTACGCTATGCCAACTCAGCGCATGGAGGAAAGCATTGAATTCACAAAGCACTTCCTCCCAAAACTGCGCTGGGTTTCCAAGGCGTAAGTCGGCGTAGGTGGAAGTGGGCGTGAGCCATGCAAAAGAGGCGTGACCCCATGCAAATGAAGGGCCGAGCGCCAGACAGATACGTATAACGAACGGCGCATGCGCCGTCCCGTGGACGCATCCCAGTGCGCATGCTCACAATCCCATCGGAACAACTGCCTAAGATACGCCGGATCACTGCCTACGGCGTGAACGTAACCTACGCCTAGTCATATTCACATCCTACGTAAACTACGTAAAATACGACGGCTTGAGTTCCCTGGTGCAGACCTTTCCATGTCTGCTGCTGAGTTACACCTCCTTTATGGGGCATAACTTTACGCCGGACGTACAACTTACGCGCACCAGTTGTAGCCTGCGTCGGGCGCACGTACGATCGTGAATCGGCGTATCTCCCTCATTTGCATATTTGAATAGAAAATCAATGGGAGCGGCAAATGCATCCAGCGTAAATATGCGCCCACTCTACGCCGGCGTAGGCAAGTTACGTCGGTCGGATGAACCCTTTTTTTTTAGGCGTATCTTAGTTTGTGGGTACGACGCACAGATACGACGGCGCATATTTGCACTTACGCGGCGTATCTCGAGATACGTCGGCGCAAGTGCTTTGTGAATCCGGGCCATAGTGTTTTTTCAGCACCCCTGGGGCACCACCCGCAGAGGGTACATCACCAGGAACTCCCAGCTCCTGACCAGACACATGCAGCAGCCATCTCTAAAAGGAAGGCATTAGCACTTTTGGAGAGCATTATGCCTCGTACACACGATCGGAATTTCCGATGGAAAAAGTCAGACAGACTTTTTCCATCGGAAATTCCGACCATGTGTATGCCCAATCGGAGTAACTCCGATGTGAATTTGGTCGGACAAAGGTCCGATCATGTGTACAGGGCATTAGGAATCACTATTTGTTCTGGTGACACTTGTTGCCGGGACAAAAAGTAATGGTGAATCCAAAATTTGACAGTTGTTACCAGAACCGAATGTGAGGCCCCGTACACACGACCGAGTTTCTCGGCAGAATTCAGCCAGAAACTCGATGGGAGCCGTATTCTGCCGGTCATTTGTACACTTTTGGCCGAGGAAACCGACGAGGAACTCGTCGAGCCAAATAGAGAACATGTTCTCTATTTCCTCGTTAGTCAATGGGGAAACTTGGCTAGCCGAGATCCTCGGCGGCTTCACAAGGAACTCGACGAGCAAAACGATGTGTTTTGCCCATCGAGTTTCTCGGACGTGTGTACGGGGCCTGAGGGGACACGTTTGGTGACAACTGTCTCCAGGCAACTGATGTCCCTTCATTCTGGAGAGATTCATTTTCACGCACTGTTGGCCAGCCATAGATTTGGTTCAGCAGGGACAGGCCGAGATTCGAACCATGTATGGGCAGGCTGATTGTACCCAAGTTCATCAATCGATCAACTTGGGTAGAACAGACTGTCAGTTTTTTTATGCGATTATAACCACTAGCCAATAATAACTGTGTCTTCTATTAGCCTGGACCGTTCCCCCATCCTCACCAGGAGAACACAATCGGAGGGATTCCCTTATCAACTCTGACTGTGTTGATGGAGAAATAACGTGATTTTCTTTCCTGCAACCCATGGTTGAAGAAAATCGCACAGTCTATGGCCAGCTTTACTCCTTCTTTTAAATGTGTACCTGTGCATAGTGCAGTTTTTTTGTAGCACTGTATGTCTATGACAGACCCGACTCATGCACACATTGCCCTCATTTGGGCATGACTTGTTCTTTAGGTCCGTGCCAAGTGACACTATAAACATTGGAAGCACTTATTACACACAGATTGTCCGGCTTGTTTCTGCAGAGAAAAAAAGGAACACGATGATGACACTGTGTGTGCTGCTTACAAACGTCAGCTGAGAGAGGAAGAAGGATGCTGCAGATCCTGGCACGTAGGCAACAGGATCGCAGATGGGCACGGGTCTCCCTGTCCACTCTTCCCATTTCTCTGCGTTTCTAAATGTCCTGTATGTTATGTATATTTTTGTTGTCACTTTACATTTATAGGAACTCCTATGACATATCATGTATAAATATTTCCATTCACGCGAACTGAATGCGGAGTGTAAGTTAAGTTAACGACACCCTGTTTGAAAAACGCAGTGCACTTTGCATAATCGGATCGCATGGGTGTTCACACCCTTTTCATGTTATTGTCTGAGTAATGCCAGTGAGCCCTTTTCTCCACCCATCTTCAATCCCAGGCACAGGCATCTTAGCCTCCATTCACATCTAGGCGACAAAACGCCCGACGCCGGACGCTTGTGCCGCTAGAGGGGGAAATTCCCATTGCTGTCTACGGAGATGGTTCACATCTCATAGACGCCGTACGCCTGTCGCCTGAAAAAAAGTCCCGGACCCTTTTTTTCAGGCGACATTGGCGTTCGCCCATTGACAGCAATGGGAAGAATAAAAAAATAAAAAAAGATACACTATCCGCGGCAAAATACGCCTTAACAACATCAATACCGGGCACTTTCACCCCCTTCCTGCCCAAGCCAATTTTCAGCTTTAAGCGCTTTCGCATTTTGAATGAGAATTGCGCGTTCATGCAATGCTATACCCAAAAAGAGACCAAAAATGTGAAAAATAAAAAGTAATTTTTCTCCTTCACTGATCTGCGCTGATGAGGCTGCACTGATGGGCACTGATGAGACAGCACTGGAACGCACTGATATGCAGCACTGGTGAGCACTTATTGGCGGCACTGAAGGGCACTGATAGGCAGTGCTGATCCTGACTTCCCTGGGGCCCTAAGCAAAATGACATGTCACATTAAAGGGGAGTTCCAGCCATTTGTATGTTTATTAAAAGTCAGCAGCAACAAAAAGTGTAGCTGCTGGCTTTTAATAAACAGGCACTTACCTGCTCCAGCGCTCCAGCGACGCGCCGGCCGGGGCTCCGCTCCTCTCCCCCCCTCCCCGGCCGGCGTCTTCATCTTCAGTGTGGGCACCCGGCCGTGACAGCTTTCGGCTTCACGGCCGGGCACCCACTGCGCATGCGCGAGCGCGAGCGGCGCGGCACTGCGCATGCGCGAGTGGCGCGGCCCGGCGCCGCGCCGTGTAATTGGCCAGGAGATCGCCTAGGACCTGTGACGTGTCCTAGGCGATCGCCTACAGCAGCCACTTCCTGAAGGCGATTAAGCTTAGTCGCCTACAGGAAGGAGGAAGTGGGACAGGAAGTCCCACTCGTGCTGAAGCCCCCACTCCCCCCCAAAAAAAATTACATGCCAAATGTGGCATGTAAGGGGGAGAGGAGTGGGTTAAGAGGAAGTTCCAAATTTGGGTGGAACTCCTCTTTAAGGTTGAGAAGTGGGGGGCGGGCTGCATAAAATGACATGTCACATTAAAGTTGAAAAGCGGGTGGAAGAGGGTGTTGTTGGAAATTACATCTTACATTAAAGTGAGAAGCAGGGGGTGCTGACTTCTTACCTCTTCTCCCATGCAGCCAGTGAGTTTAGAAGCGGAGTGAGGGGCCAAAAATGACTTCTCACCAGGCGGGGCCTCTAGCAATTTGGGGGGCCTATAGTGAGCCTATAGGGCGGATCGGCCCTGCTGATAGGTGGTACAGATAGGCGGCACTGATTGACAGCACTGATGAGTAGTCACCGATGGGCACTGAAAGGCAGCACTGACTGGCATCACTAATGGGCACTGGTTGGCATCACTGATGGGCACTGACTGGCATCACTGCTGGGCACTGTTGGGGCTGCACTGATAATCAGGGCATTGATTATCTGTGCAGGTCTCCCCTGTGAGGAAATGCAGCTGATCTGCTCTCCTCTCCTCTGTCAGTGTGAGAAGAGCTGATAACTGGCATTTTCTTGTTTACATGTGATCAGCTGTGATTTGACACAGCTGATCACATGGGTAAAGAGCCTTGTCATTGGCTCTTTACTGAGATCGAGATGCGCCGCGTCCCAGGGATACAGCGCACAGCCGATCGCCATGCTGCACGTCCCCGCGGGTGAGCAATTGCGGCAAGGGTGCGACGATGTCATATGATGTTGTCCCAGAATGAGAGCGCCACCTTGTGCTGGTGATTTTACTATATAGTGGACGGGTGGTGGTTAAAGCGGAACTTCCCCTTTTGGGTAAAGCTTCGCTTTAAAGGCAAAGTCCATCTTTCAAAAAAGGAATCAATAAATGTAATGATATTTTGCAGGAAAGAAAGGGAATTTTTTTATTTTGTTTTCACTTGAGCCTCAACTAACACTTACGAAATTTACGTAAACTAATTTTAGCAATCGAGTGACCTTATCTACATAATTTATGTAGATAAGGTCACTCGATTGCTGAAATTAGTTTGCTAATTGAAAACAGGGTTTGGTGTAGCAAGATGTCCGCTGCCCCGCCTGCTTACTGTAGGTGTGATGAGATCGAGTGTAAGGTGTACCAAGATGGCCTTACCAACGTAAATTTTGTAAGTGGATTTCTGCCGTGTGCATGCATTTTGTCAGGCAAATTCCTCCAAATGCCGCCCATTCTGCCCACTGAGCAGGGGCGGCCCGTCCATCATGCATATATTCCAATGCAGGGTGGGTGTTTTTTTTAAGTACAGTGGAACCTTGGATTACGAGCATAATCCATTCCAGGAGAATGCTTGTAGTCCAAAGCACTTGCATATCAAAGCGAGTTTCCCCATAGAAGTCAATGGACACAAAAATAATTTGTTCTACATTGACTTCTATGGCATGCAATACTGCATGTGGCCAGAGGTGGGGGGTGCCTGAGAGACTGGGAAATACTCAGAGACCGTTCGGCTGCTTTCAGAAACCCTCAGAAAGGCTCAGAAACACTCGGGAACTGAGTATGTCTGAATATTTCCGAATGGCTCTGCGCCCCCGCACCTCTGGACAAATGCGGTACTGCACACCACAGAGGCTTGAATCCTGCTTGTTTTTATGAGACAACACTCGCAAACCGAGTCATTATTGTGAAGCGCTCATTAACCGTGTTACTTGCAATCCGAGGTTCCACAGTACCTGATTAGAGCCAGAGACTCTGATAGGCTTAAAAATAGGGTGGGCTCAGGGCTCAGAGAATGCGCTTCGAGCCCTTCCAGGTGTGTTACATTCAGCGAGGGTCCATCCATAGAGGGCGCATGGGCACCGCCTCCCCTATTTATTCATCTGGCACCTTGATCTACATTTCAGTGGCGCCGGACCATAGATTCCAATGCGGGGTGGGTGTTTTTTTTTAAGCACCTGATTAGAGCCAGAGGCTTTAATAGGCTTAAAAAAAGGATGGGCTCAGAGCGCAGAGCATTGCTCTCTGATCTCACCTAGTTGTGTGACGATAGCGAATACATTTTTGCTATTTTTACACCCCGCCAATCAGGAGGCAGGTCGTGAAACTTGTTTCCCAACTGGCCAAAGTGTCAGGCGATCCTATTGGATGCCTAGCGCTTTGGCGGAAGAGGAGAAACAAGCTTGAAGAGTGGGCACTGGAGCCGCCGCTGCCCGAACTCCAGGAGAGGACACCAAAGCCCAGGTACAGGAGCGGGTAAGCGTTGGATCGCTCATGGGGGTGGGGTTGCTCTGAGTTCCGCGCCACCGGGGGGGCTGTATTGTGGGAGGTGCCACCCAATTGGCTGAAAAGACAGGCGATCCTATTGGGCGTCTAGGAGGAGGGGACACACGGCTATCATGATGGACGAGAGGACATGCCTGTCCAATGCCGCTGCCCCCCACCTGCCACCTAGATGGTGTAAAACAGCAAGCAAGCGAGCTGACTGGGGGGTTTGAGGTACCGTCGGCTGCCGGAAGGGGGGTGGTTGCTTGCGCCTCCCCCCCCAAAAAAACACCAATCGCCACTGCCGCTGAGTATTTGTATTGTGACAGCGGGACTTCAGAATACATTGATCAGTGCTAAAGGCTATTGCCGGTGGCATTGATCGAGCAGGAAAAATGCTGTACAGAAGTCGATCGGTAGAGCGGCCATAGATGGCTTGAAATTCAGGCGGTTGCTCCTGAACTTTGGTTGAACTTCCCTTCATGCATGGCCAGCTTTAGTGATTTGTAGTAATGATTAATCAGCCCCAGCATTTCCATAGATATTCGTTTTGTTTCGTTTCCATTCGTTAATCTAGTTATTTTGTTTCGTTAACTTCCGTGAAGTCGCTCTATTCATATTCGGGATTCGTATTCGGAATTCGCATTTGGAATTTTTCGAATTTTCTTCTAATTTACCGTTTTAAATTTAAAACGTGATAAACTTCAAATCGGTCGAATCGAAAACTTTAAATAATTTTTTTTCAATTCCAATGTGGCAAAGTGAACAAACAAAAGAAAAATCTTCATCAAATGATTACAATGACTCTTTAAATCACCTTTGGCTTAACCACTTAAGGTCTGGAAGGTTTTCCCGCCATTTTTTGCGACATGGCACTGTGTCGCTATAAGACCCCTTTCACACTGGAGGTGTTTTTCAGGCCCTAAAGGGCTAAAAATAGCGCATGTAAAGCGCCTGAAAAATGCTTTCCCTGCCACCCAATGTGAAAGCCTGAGTGGTACTCGGGTGCATTTAACCCTTTCTTGAGCCACTAGCGGGGGTTAAAAGCTAGCTAGCGACCGAATAGCACCACTTAAACGTCGGTAAAGCGCTAACGCTGCCAGGGGCTCAGTGTGAAAGGGCTCTAACTGACATTTGCGCGGTCCTGCGACACTGTACCCAAACAAAATTTACGTCCTTTTTTGATCACCTCTGCGGTTTTTATTTTTTGCGCTATAAACCAAAAAAGAGCGACAATTTTGAGAAAAAAAAAACAATATTTTATACTTTTTGCTATAATAATAAAAAAAAAATCTTCATCAGTTTAGGCCGATACGTATTCTTCTACATATAGGGCCAGATTCAGAGAAGAAGTACGCCGGAGTATCTGCTGATACTCCGGCGTACTTTCAAATTTGCCGCGTCGTATCTTTAGTTTGAATCCTCAAACCAAGATACAACGGCTTCTGGCTTCGATCCGACAGGCGTACAGCTTCGTACGCCTTCGGATCGTAGGTGTAATACTTCGGCGCCCGCTGGGTGAAGTTTGCATCGTTTTCCGCGTCGGGTATGCTAATTAGCTGTTTACGGCGATTCACAAAGGTACGTGCGGCCGTCGCATTCTCTTACGTCGTCGTTAGTCGGCTTTTCCCCGGCGTATAGTTAAAGCTGGTATTTCGTGGCGTATAGATAGACTTGCCATGTTAAAGTATGGCCGTCGTTCCCGCGTCGAATTTCAAATGTATTTATTTTTTGTGTAAGTCGTCCGTGAATAGGAAAGGACGTAACTCACGTCGACGTTCAAAAAATGACGTCGGTGCGACGTCATTTCGCGCAAAGCACGGCAGGAAATTTCAAAACGGAGCATGCGCAGTACGTTCTGCGCAGGAACGCGCCTAATTTAAATGATACATGCCCCATTTGAATTAGGCGGGCTTGCGCCGGACGGATTTACGATACACCGACGCAAGTTTACAGGCAAGTGCTTTGTGAATCAAGCACTTGCCCATAAAACTTGCGGCGGTGTAACGTAAATGCAATACGTTACGCCACCGGAATTCTACGTGAATCTGGCCCATTGCTGGTAAAAAAAAAAAAAATTAAAGCATCTACAAAATAGGGGATAGATTTATGGCATTTTTATTATTATTTTTTCTACTAGTAATGGCAGTGATCTGCGTTTTTTTTGTGGGACTGCGACATTGCGTTGGACAGATCGGACACTTTTGACACATTTTTGGTCACAGTGTAAATGTCACTGGCAGAAAAAAGGGTTAACACTAGGGGGCGATCAAGATCAAAACGTCACTTCCGCCCATAGCTCTTAAAAGGGCCTTTTTTTTTTTTGCATTTTTTTAAATAACAAAATTTAGTTTTTATAGCATTTTAGTGTAAATATGAGATCTGAGGTCTTTTTGACCCCAGACCTCATATTTAAGAGAACCCGTCATGCTTTTTTCTATTACAAGGGATGTTTACATTCCTGGTAATAGGAATAAAAGTGAAAAAATTGTATTTATTTTTTTGAAATAACAGTGTAAAAAATAAAAATAAATAAGAAAAAAAAAGTAAAACGCGCCCCGTCCTGCCGAGCTCGCGTGCAGAAGCGAACGCATACGTGAGCAGCGCCCGCATAGGAAAACAGTGTTCAAACCACACATATGAGGTATCGCCATGATCGGTAGCCCTAGACCTCCTCTGTAACCTGTAACCTGTAGAATTTTTTAAACATCGCCTATGGAGAAAAATTTAACTTCTGCTTTTCGGAACCCTCCCCCCCTCCGGTGTCACATTTGTCACCTTTCAGGGGGGAGAAGGGTACAGATGCCTGTTATCCAGGTATTTTCTCCCACTTCCGGGCATAGATCACAGCAGTGACCTATGCCACGTCTGACGCCCACTCCGTCCCCTCACTGTCTTCTGGGAGACACACAGGTCCCAGAAGACAGCAGGGACCAGTGGGATCGCGCATGCGCAGTAGGGAACCAGGAAGTAAAGCCGCAAGGCTTCACTTCCTGATTCCCTTACCGAAGATGGCGGCGGCAGCCCCCTAGAGCCAAAAGACAAATCGCCTTCGGGACCCGACATCACCGGCGCCCTGAACAGGTAAGTGTCCATATATTAAAAGTTAGCAGCTGCAGTATTTGTAGCTGCTGACTTTTATTTTATTTATTTCTTTCGGTGGAACTCCGCTTTAGGTGGTTAACAATCAAATAAATAATGAACCAATGATTATTTGATCAAATGAATAATTGATATATCCAATGATTAATATACAGTAAAACCTTGGTTTGCGAGCATAATTCATTCCAGAAACATGCTTGTAATCCAAAGCACTTGTATATCAAAGCATTTTTTTTCCAGAGTATAAAAGAGAAGAGAGGCACCTCTAATGCCTTGTACACAGTCAAAAGACTGCCGGGAAACCCGAGGGGAAGACATTGAACCGGCTCGGTCACTTTTCTCCGTGTACACACGGCCGGTTTTCCCGAAAAGGAAAACTGCCTGAGAAACTTTGGTCAGGAATACCGTCCGTGTGTATGCTCCACTGCAGTGTTTCCCCATAGGAGGAAAAGGCCGGGGGAAAAACACTGCGATTCACAACGGGAAAAAATAGAACATGTTCTAATTTTTTTACCCACAGTTTTTCTGGCGGGAAAACTGCTAGGGAGCATACACACGGTCGGTTTTCTCGACCAAAAGAAAACATGACTTTTTTCCCGTTGGGAAAACCGGTCGTGTGTACGAGGCATTAGGCCCCTTTCACACTGAGGAGTATTTCAGGAGTTTTAGCGCTAAAAATAACGCATAAATAACGCCTGAAATACTCCTGCTCCAGCATTCTCAATGTGAAAGCCTGAGGGCTTTCACACTGAGGCGATGCGCTGGTGGGAGAAAAAAAAAATCTTAGGAGCGGTGTGTATACCGCTCCGTCCTATTGAAAACAATGGGACACGGCGGTAATACCGCCGGCAATGTGCCTCTGCAGAGGCGCATTGCCACCGGTATTAACCCTTTTTCGGCTGGTAGAGGGGGTTAATACTGCACCGCTAGCGGCCGAATACCGCGGCAATTCTGACAGTATAGTGCCACTAAAAATAGCGGCGCTATACCGCCACTGCACATGCTGCCCGAGTGTGAAAGGGGCCTTAGTGTAGCAATAAGTTGCTAAATGTTATACCTTCATTAAATGTAACCATATTACTACACTAAGGCTCCATTCACACCTAGGCGTTTTGACGTCCGACGCCCGACGCTGTTGCAGCCTGACATACGCTGGAGGGGTGATTTAACATTGTCGGCTATGGAGATGGTTCACATCTCCACGCCGAACGCCGAAACGCTGTACGCCTGAAGCTCAAAACAAGTCCCTGACCCTTTTTTTCAGGCGGCTTCGGCATTCGGCCATAGCCGACAATGTGTAAATCACCCCTCCAGCGAAAACCGCGGTAAAAAACTCCGCATTTTGTCACGGCAAATCGCGGGACAAAACGCCACAATTTGTCGCGGCAAATCGCGGTACAATACGCCGCGTTCAGGTGTGAATGGAGCATTTAGAGGCTCCTCTCTTCTTTTTTATACTCAGCTGTGACATGATGCTACTCTTATATCAAGACATCGCTTGTATATCAAGGCAAAATGTATTAAAACATTTTGCTTGTCTTGCAAAACGCTCTCAAACCAAGTTACTCTCAAACCAAGGTTTTACTGTATATGAATTATATCCAAATCTCCTGAATAACGAAACAAACCGCACATGTCTAATAGAAATGCCTTATGAATTTCTCTGAGAAATTGCTATAAATAAAAATGAAGAAGGGAGGGGTAAAAAAAAGGAGGGGATCGCTGCAAAAAATCGCCGATCTGACATCACCCCTGACTGCGGGAATTCCCGCATGTCAGTCCCGACTCCGGGGGCGATTTCGGAGACATCTGTGCTGATTTCTGCACAGATGTCAGTGAAAATCGCACCCCGAGTACAGAAACGAATCGGTGCGCCCCGGTGCCATTGCCGCGGATCTGGCATGCGATTTGAGAAATGGCATCAGTGTGAACCAGGGCTTATTCGGAGTTCATTACGTTCTCGGGAACCTGTTGCAGCTGGAGCTTGTAGTCATTTATTGTACATTAAGGAGCATCCATCAGAGGAATGTGACAGCATCAATTGGCTTTGTAATGAGTGGCAGTTGGGCTGTAATTGGAATGGTGAAAAGGCTGCAGTGGCAGTTAGGTGAGGGCTGAGTATTTGTTGATGAATGTAGTTGGTAATGTGTGGGTGCAGTACAGTGTTGTCAGAGTGGGAACCCACTTTGCTGTACACACAGCCCCACATCTCACATCCTCTGTAACCCTGGCCTGCCCCATATAAAGATCTCTTTGTGGGGTCTGGAGCAGGCTGAGGAGAAGGAGAGGGGGGCGGGGCCGAGGCACAGCTGCAGCCGGCCAGGGAGGAGGGGGGGGAGCAGGGCAGCAGACAGACTGACGCCGGCCTCTGCATTGTTCACTGTCCCTCCCAGCACCTGGGCTCAGCAGGGTGGGGAGAGCGCCGGGCTGGAGGCAGAAACACCAACAACTTTAACTATTTCTGACACCAAGCCTAATTAGCCTGAACACTGCTGGAGGAACTCTGCAAATGTACAACACTGGGCCTGCAAACTGCATGGACTTCTGCCCACAACAAAACAAAAATCGCTTGACCGCGTTCGGCTTTGCGTGAAAGCAAAGCCGGGCGCTCGCTTTTTATTGAGCTGGCGCCATCAGTATTATTGTTTATTAGGCGGGACGTGCGCGTGCGTTACTTCGTATTACCACGATGCAAACGCAGCAATGTTACCGCAACGCAAACATAAACAGGCCCTTAGAAAAATACCGCTTTTAGAAAGCGCTTTCGAGAGCCTATCCGATCGGACAAGCATGAGAATTATTCTCATACGATTTTTTTCGTTTAATCGGTACAGTTGTCGTCCAAAAATACACTACACCGCGTGACATCACTTCCGATTTTTTTATTTTTATTCTGTCGTACGAGAATTTTCGTCACTTCATGTTCGATATGAGACTGGCATGCAAAAAAATGTATAAAAATTGACGATCTGTCGTCCGATTTTTGTGTCGTGTGTACGGGGCATTAGGCTCGGTTCACACTTGTTCGATGCGGGAACGAGCGCGATTCCAGTGTCGCCGGTGGTTCACACTACCCTTTGCGAACCAATGCGGGTTACAATACAAAGGTAAAATGTTTGTGAACCTATAAAAATAATAATAAAAAAAAAACACCTGACGCTGCTGCAGCTGTACACCGCTGTGACCAGCGACATGTCTCCCGGACTTAGTTCCAGGTTCGCAGTCTCCGGTGCTGTGATTGGTCAGAGCCGCGATGACGTCACTCCCGGGAGTTGCCGGTCACAACACGGGCCCTTTCGAAAAACAAGTATATAACATTACATTAAACCTCAAACATGTATATGTATATGCCGTTTTTTTTTTTTTGGGGTGTACATACGGTATTATCGGTATTTTCCTCCCGGCTTCCGGGTACTCGCTCCCGCGGGAGTTGGCGTTCCTGTGCAGTGCCGCAATGTCATCTGGGACTTCGCCCATATGATTGATGTGCCTGAGAAAAACTCCCCTCGGCAGATTAAGGCGCGTCACGACTTTCCGAAAGTAGCCGAACCGCGAGTCGGCTCTATACGGCGCCTGCGCAGTCAGCTCTACACGGCTCCTACTCGGTGCGCAGGCGCCGTATAGAGCCGACTCGCGGTTCGGCTACTTTCGGAAAGTCGTGACGCGCCTTATCCGCTGAGGGGAGTTTTTCTCAGGCACGTCAATCATTTGGGCGAAGTCCCAGATGACATTGCGGCACTGCACAGGAACGCCAACTCCCGCGGGAGCGAGTACCCGGAAGCCGGGAGGAAAATACCGATAATATCGTATGTACACCCCCCAAAAAAAACGGCATACTGTACATGTTTGAGGTTTAATGTAATTATATATACTATTTTTTTGGGTGAACCTCCGCTTAAAGCACAAGACAATAGTGCGAAACGCGTCAGCTGTACATCCCTGTATTTTATGCTGTGTTTTGTAGTGCATTTTCCTCTTTAAATAAAAGACAACCATCAAGGTTTTTTCGAGTGCGGCTGTCCATATTTCCTCCATGTTCTGTCAGCGTCAGCTTGCCCGAACTTTAACGCAATGCAGCCCAACTGAAAAGTGTGAACCTAGAAAAGAACAGACGTGGAATTTTTGGGTGAAGATCTGAGGCGTTGGATGACAATTTTAAACCTGGATGATTGTGTTTTGTTTACTGGATATGTTACAAGATGAAGGCTTTCCAGACCATAAGGACACTGAGTGCGTTTTGTTACATTTGTTGCCATTGCCGAGTAATCAGCAGTGGAAAATCCGCTGTTTTGATTGATCATTTATGTAGAATCCATCCTATCGGCTCCTCCATAGAAGATGCAGGAGTCAGAGGACCGGACAGCACTGGGACCATTGCATGGTGTACAATAAATTGAATAGATGGATTGTATCTATTATACATTGTAACATTAATCCCGACATGGAACAGCTGGCTGATAATATGGAACTTTGTCTTTGATCTTTTGTAATGGTCACATTCTCATCCGCTATGGTTGCTCATATTACCGACATCATCCAGTTACCTTACAAAGGTATCAATATCGTTCTTACAGGATGAGGAATTATTTCCACGTAGGCTCAGCTTAAAGGGACTCCGGATTCTCACATCCCATTTACAGTCATTCTGTCGCTGCACGCTGATTAACCTGCGTTATGGCACGTTAAAGCGGATCTTCGCTACATTTTGTTAATCGCAACCCCCCACCCAGCATTTCTGGTCGTGGCCATCTTGAGTAAGGGCAAATGATTCATGTAGCATTTCACGGAATCCATCTGCCCTTAGCTCAGGCATGCAGGACAGTGCGCATAGCTGAGAAACCGCCTCCTCCCCTCCTGAAGAGTTCTGGAATGTATAACATCATTTGCCTAGGCAAAAAACAGGAAGTAACTGAAGAAATGTAAAAAATACCGTATTTATCTGGCTATAACGCGCCCCCGGCGTATAGCGCGTACCCCGAACTTGAAGGAAAATTCCGAAAAAAAAAAAATACTTAGTTTGGATGCCCCTCGTCGGTGTCTTGTCCATCGCGTCCATCGGCGGCCTCATGCGGTCCGGCGTCCTTCTGCAGCCATCGTGGTGTCCTCCCCGCTCGAACCCCGCTGTGTTTGAACCTCTGCGCCGACATATACCCAGCACAGTACACTCGGGTATAGTCGGGGCAGGCTCGGCTCCTCTCGCGTAAAGGACGTACAGGACGCACAAGACGTGACCGCGACTATACCCGAGTGTACTGCGCTTGGTATATGCCGGCGCAGTGGTTCAAACACAGCGCGGGAAGCGGGTATCGGCGTATAAGTATATCACACAGGGGCGGACTGACCGTTGAGTCACACGGGCACTGCCCGAGGGCCCCATGCCACACAGGCTCAGTAAAACCAGGGACAGTATGTAAAAATCTATGTTTTTTTTAGATCTGTCCCTGATATGTCCGAAACCGACATGCTTTTGATGTGAAAATCCCGAGATTTTAGATGCACTGCCTCCTGGCGTGGCGGCCATCTGTAAGCCCAGGGGCCCCATAATCTTCTATTGCCCGGGGGCCCCATGAGTTGTCAGTCCGCCCCTGATAATACATTTACTTGTTTTAAACGTTTTTGTTTTGAAACTTTTTTGTTTTGAAACTTTTTTGTTTTAAAACTTTTTTGTTTTGAAACTTTTTTGTTTTGAAACTTTTTTGTTTTGAAACTTTTTTGTTTATAAACTTTTTTGTTTTAAAACTTTTTTGTTTGTTTTTTACAGTTCTTCAGCTACTTCCTGGTGTCTTGCCTAGGCAAATGATGTCATACGTCCCAGGAGTCTTGTGGAGGGAGGAGGGGTTTTCTCAGCTAAGCACACTCTCCTGCATGCATGCTTGAGCTAAGGGCAGATGGATTCCAGGAAGTAAATGTTACATGAGTCATTTGCCCTTACTCCAGATGGCCAGAAATGCTTAAAGGGTGTTTTTCAAAGCGATTCCTCAACAAAATAAAGCGTGGGGCATTGGGGAGTTTGCTTTGGGTATTAAAAACTAATTAATTTGCGTTTTTGGTTTGTGGCGCTCAGATGCAGCGAAGGTGCGCTTTAACTGAGCATGCGCCAGTCATTATCAGCCAATTAGAGAGGCTCGTTTAGGTGGACGTTGGTGAGTTTGAGAATGGCCAGACCCGCCTGTCGTCCTCGGTGTCACCACCATAGCATGAGCCTTGGGAACGGATTGTCCCACAACAGGAAAGATCCCATAGCTCCCTGTTAGTACAGATAGTCATTAGTCCACTTATTGTGATCCATACAAGTGTAGGTTATGGCTTGTCACAGCTGACACTATCCTGCTGTAGGTCAGTCCTAGGGCAAGGCCAGATGGGCGCTTTGGAGCCCTTCAATTTTCAGAATAAGGAAGCCTACTTCTGGAAAGACATGCTATTTGAGGAACAAAAACTCATCATAGCCTCAAGGTCAGTAGGGGAATGCTGTTGTGTCAGATCACAGAGCCTCTCTTCATACAATGGTGGATGGGCTCAGTGCAGCCATACCCCAGGCTTCTGGTCATTTATTACTGAACATCACACAGTCCCTGCTTTTCTCACATCCCCCATTCATTGCATGTCTTGTATACCCCATATAGCCAGGGAAAGGCAGCTCCAGCCTACAGTAGTGTCAGCAGAGAACAACAGGGAACTGGCAGGCAATTTCCAACCTGATCACTGCAATATATGTGATCATTGAGGAAATCTACAATGTCTCTGTAACCTGACTTTACCATGCGAGCAGTATAAGCGTGTGATGGCTCTCACCTACATCCAATGAAACTAATGCCCTGTACACACGATTGGATATCTGATGGAATCTAATCCGATGGATTTTTCCGTCGGATATCCGATGAAGCTGATTTTCATCAGTCTTGCCTACACACCATCAGTCAAAAATCCGACCGTATCCAAACGCGGTGACGTAAAACACTACGACGTGCTGAAAAAAATGAAGTTCAATGCTTCCGAGCATGCGTCGTCTTGATTCTGAGCATGCGTGGATTTTTGACCGATGGACTTCCACACAGACGATCGTTTTTTTTTCTATCGTTTTTTTTTTATCCATAGGAAAAATTTAAAATGTGTTCTATTTTTTTTTTCACCGATGGAAAACAAACCGATGGGGCCCACACACGATCGGTTTGTCCGATGAAAACAGTCCATCGGTCTTTTATCATCGGACAAACCGATCGTGTGTACAGGGCTAAACTGCTGCAATTTAAAGTGAAATCAATTACCAACTAATTAATAAAAATAAAAAAAACCTGCAGGTGATACAATGGAGGTTCTGTTTGAACTGTGGGGATGGATAAAGTCAATGGGCCAGATCCACGTAGCGCGGCGTAATTTTAGGCAGGCGTAGCGTATCGTAGTTACGCTACGCCGCCGCTACTTTGGGAGGCAAGTGCTGTATTCACAAAGCACTTGCCTCTAAAGTTACGGCGGCGTAGCGTAAATCTCCCGGCGTAAGCGCGCCTAAATCAAATGAGGAACAGGGGGGGCGTGTTTTATGTAAAATAAGCTTGACCCCACGTAAATTACTCTTTTTTCATATGGCGCATGCGCGTGCATGCTCAGTATCAAGTCGAATTTTCTAATTAAATTATGCCCGCTCAATGCCTAGACGACGTGAACGTAATTACGCAAAGCCCTATTCGCGAACGTTTTACGCAAACGACGGAAAATTTGACGCTGGCCCGACGTCCATACTTAACATTGCGTACGCCTCATAGAGCAGGGGTAACGTTATGCGGAAAAAAGCCTTACGTAAACGACGTGAAAAAATGCACCGGGCGGACGTACGTTTGTGGATTGGCGTATCTAGCTAATTTGCATACTCGATGCGGAAATCAGCGGAAGCGCCACCTAGCGGCCAGCGTAAATATGCACCTTAGATCCGACGGCGTACTAAGACGTACGTCAGTCGGATCTAGCCCAGGTTCAGGCGTATCTTGTTTTGTGGATACAAAACAAAAATACGCGGGAGCAACCTAAAATTTACGCGGCGTATCAATAGATACGCCGACGTAACTTCTTTGTGGATCTGGCCCAATGTATTCTGCGTGGAACTATTAAAGAGAACCAGTCAAGGCTCATGCAGAACTTCCAAAAAAAACCCACAGCAACCATATATCTATGGGGGCTCCATTCACACTTGTAAAACTCCAAAGTTGCACCGACCTTTGAAGTGCAACTTTGATGCAACTTTGGATGGGTGCAACTTGGATACGACTTTGGCTTTGACCAGTGATGATGGACAACTGTTGTATTGTATAACATTCAGGTACGACTTTCATGCAACTTTTGAGGGTTAACATTGAACTCCTGAAGGAGTCCTGAGGTTGCATGAAAGTCGGACCAAAGTAGCGCACAAATGACTTTAAAGTCGCTGCAATTTTAGGTTGGGGAACTACTTGTCCTGCAACTTTGATGTCCAAAGTTGCAGGACAAGTCGCACCAGTGTGAATGGAGACTCATGGCCCGTACACACGATCCGAATATCGTACGATGGATCGTACGACTTTTTTCGCTTAATAGTCGCAAGTAAAATGAAATAGGTTATTAAAGTCACGAAAATTCTCGTACAACCGAAAAAAATAATCGGAAGTGATGTCATGTGTTGTAATGTATTTGTATTGTATTGTCGGACGACAACTGTACTGACTAAACGAAAATCGTACAATCTTACATCGTACGAGGAAATTTTTCGTGCATGTCCGATCGAATAATATCGGATGAACGGTCGTGATCGGCTCTCGAAAGTAGTGTACACACGATCCGAAAATCGTACGATTCTTCATCGGACGACCGTTTTCGTCCGATATTCGGATCGTGTGTACGGGCCATTAGGCCCATTTCACACTGGGGCAGCATGTGCGGTGGCGGTATAGCGCCGCTATTTTTGGCGGCGCTATACCGTCGGAATTGCCGCGGTAATCGGCCGCTAGCAATGCAGTATTAACCCCCGCTAGCGGCCGAAAAAGGGTTAATACCGCCGGCAATGCGCCTCTGCAGAGGCACATTGCAGGCGGTATTACCGCGGTGTCCCATTGTTTTCAATGGGGAGGAGCGGTATACACCGGTATACTCTTGCCGCTTGCAGGAGATTTTTTTTTCCTCCCGCCAGCGCATCGCCTCAGTCTGAAAGCCCTCGGACTTTCACATTGAGAATGCTGGAGCAGGAATATTTCAGGCGTTATTTCTGCGCTATTTTTAGCGCTAAAATGCCTGAAATACGCCTCAGTGTGAAAGAGGCCTTAAGCTGGGTTCACACTGTGTGCGGCACGGCTCGCAGCAGGGGGTCTGGTGCGTTCCTGCTCACCTATTTCAGGTCCGATATTTTGGCTAACCCAGCCTTATGCCCGGTACACACGATGAGATTATCGGATGAACGATCATCCATATTTTTTTGTATGCTAATCTCCGATCGAATCTGATGAGTTTACTAAAGTCATGAAAATTTGCGCAAAAATATTCCAATTGCACACCTTCCTGGAGAACAGCCAATAAGAAAGGAGGGTGCTGAAGCGATTACCAGCTGGGAACTGGAAAGGCAGATATATTCGCCAGCACACCGAGGATCATTTACAAAAACGTCCAAAAATGTAATGCATAGAAACAATCACAAAAAAAAGCAACGTTTCGAAGTCGCACAGGACCTCTTCGTCAGGCAAGTGATCATCACTTGCCTGACGAAGAGGTCCTGTGCGACTTCGAAACGTTGCTTTTTTTTGTGATCGTTTCTATGCATTACATTTTTGGACGTTTTTTCTAAATGATCCTCGGTGTGCTGGCGAATATATCTGCAGAATAAAAATTTGGACGCGATGTCAAGTGTTGCAATGTATTTGTATTAAATATTTGAACGACAGCTGTACTGATTAAAAGAAAATCGTACGATCTGGCATCGCATTCATTTTTTTTCCCCGTGAATGTCCGATTAAAAAATATCGAATGAACTGTCCTGATCGCTTCTCGAAAGCTCTGTATTAACGATCAGATATCGTACGATCGCTCCGAAATCTGTATGATGTGTACCGGGCATTAGTCTACCTCTCCTCTGAAGAGCAGTCTGTGTTTGGATCACTTTTCAGATAGTGAGGAGGTGATGTGATGTTTAATAATATTAATGGAGCAGTCGGATTAGAAATGATTCCCATGCCCTGGCAATACACAGCTGTATTGACTTTGTGACACCTTGGAGCGGAGTGTAGTACAGCGCCCTGTGTGTATATATATATACATATATGTATGCAGCTAAGCACACAGAGGTGTGTACATTTGCGGCCAAACGATCTTCTACAGGTTTGATTTCCTGGGAACGCTTCTGGCTCAATGAGGCTTCCACAGCTGCAGCTGTTTGACAGGAGCCCCGCCCACCGCTCGCGGTAGAGTGGTTGCCAGTGGAGACGCGTCCCCCGTGCGAGGGAACGAGGGAGGGGGAGCGGGACGTGACGTCACGGGCTGGCGCCAGGCTGTCTGCTGGTGGAAGAGAAGGGGGGGGGGGGGGGGGGGGGGGGGGGAAGAGTGCAATGTGCACATCCAAACCTGTGTACACACACACACTGCTCTGCAATGTACATTGTGTGCCTGTGTCACTCAGCACAGAATGGAGCAGTGTGTAAACACAAGGGGGTCAACCGAAAAAAAAAATAAGCTCTGTTTGAACTGTGGGGATGGATAAAGTCAATGTATTCTGCGTGGAACTATTAAAGAGAACCAGTCAAGGCTCATGCAAAATTCCGATAGTACTATGTGGCTATATATATATATATATATATATATATATATATATATATATATATATATATATTTTGATTTTAGTATGCATGGGCGATTCGATCAAAATCTGCAAAAAAAAAAAAAAAATCGAATAGACTTGACTTGCCTTTCCAGTTGATGTATATAGGATTTATTCAAACTAAGTCCAACGCCCAGAAATGTATCGATCGTGGTGCACCGAGATACTTTTTTCATAAATACGATTGTATATCGATCACATCGTAAGATTGAGTAGTAAATACAAATGCAATTTATAACGTAACGATCGATTGAAGTCCGTGTGGCTTGACGACTTTAGATCGATTATTCTCAGGAGAGATAGATCTGCAAAGAGATCGATCATTTATCAACACTTAGCCCCCGTTCACATCGGCGCGATTTGACATGTTAAAACCGAATGCCGAATCGCAGCCTATTGCCAGCATCGGCACTGTGCGACGCCGAATTTGTGGCGCCGCACAGATTTCCAAAAGTTGTTCCTGCACTACTTTTGGCGACTTCAATAGACATCTGTCCAAGAACACGCACAGATGTCTTTCAAATCGCCCCTTTAACTTGCACTGAAATGCAGATTTTAAACCCGCGTTAGGTCTGGTTCACACTGCCGCAACTTCAAAGTCACGTGACTTTGAAGCCGACATCCCAGCACGACTTCGGCACGGCTTGCATGCGACTTCTTTAACAGACTTTGGAGTGCAACTTTGGTGCAGCTTTAAGACAACGGGGCAGATTCACAAAGATCTGCCCAGGCGCAGCGTATCTGAGATACGCTACGCCGCCGTAACTTACTTTTTTTGGTTTGAATCCTGGAAGAATTTGCGCCGTAAGTTACGGCGGCGTAGTGTATCTCTCGCGGCTTAACGGCGCCTAATTCAAATCGGCGAGTAGGGGGCGTGTGTCATTTCCCGCCGTGCATTGCGCTAAATGACGTCGCAAGGACGTCATTGTTTTGACATGGACGTAAATTACGTCCAGCCCGATTCACGGACGACTTACGCAAACAAATTTTTTTTTTTAAATGATACGCGGGAACGACGGCCATACTTAACATTGAGTACGCCACCAAACAGCAGCTTTAACTATACGCCGAAAAAAGCCGACTAGAGACGACGTAAAAGAATGTGACGGCCGCTCGTACGTTTGTGGATCGTCAGAAATAGCTAATTTGCATACTCGACGCGGAAAATGACGGGAACGCCACCCAGCGGACGCCGAAGAATTGCATCTTAGATCCGAAGGCGTACGAAGACGTACGCCTGTCGGATCTAACCCAGATGCCGTTGTATCTTGTTTTGAGGATTCAAAACAAAGATACGACGCGGGAAATTTTAAAGTACGCCGGCGTATCAGTAGATACGCCGGCGTACTCGCTTTGTGGATCTGCCCCAACAACTTTGGATAGGTGCAACTTGGATAGGACTTGTTCAACACAAGTTGCATTGTATCACATTCAGGTACGACTTTCATGCAACTTCTGAGGGTTAACATTAAAGTCTATGGCCCTCAAATGGCATGAAAGTCAGACCAAAGTAGTACGTGAACTGCTGCAACTTAAAGTCATGCATATATGAATGGGTATTCATTGGAAAACATGGGTAACGACTTGCCATGCAACTTTGATGTCCAAAATTGCATGACAAGTCGCACAAGTGTTAATGGAGCCTTAACTTTACTTACTCTAGGCCCTAAAAGTTAGAACTTCTCTGAAGTTTTGCCACCAGCTGCCTTCTCTCTCCTGAGTGTGCATAACAATATTACAGAGAACCATAGTGAGAGCCGATTTACACTGGGGCGACTTGTCAGGCGACTCTATACAGAAGTCATTTTGCAAGTCGCCTCTGAAGTCGTCTTCAGAACGCCTTGCCGAGTCGCCCCCGAAGTCGTGCCGCCCCAGTGTAAACCGGCTCTAAGGCTGAGGTCTGTCCGGCGATTCTGCCTCTAGAGACAAATCAGAAGGATCGCTACCTGTCTGCCCCTATGAAATCGCTCTCTTTGTACCCAAGCGTAGCGAAATGTCGTTCTATCTCTGGCCTGGATGCTGCAGAATCTCGGTTGTTAGTAATGGGAGTAACATCTCACGGTCTTAGCGACCTATCCCATTGGGACAAACGGGCACCTTTTAGCCATCCTGCCACTGGTGACTTCCACGAGTCGTAAGTGGCAGGATCACTAGAGTCGCAGTTGTCTCCGACATCAGCAATGGGATCCGCTGTCCAAATCCCAGCCAGGACACTATCTGCATGGAGTTTGTATGTTCTCGCTGTGTTTGGGGGGGGGGTTAATCCCATACTCCAAAGACATGCTAGGAGGATAATTGGCTCCTGTCTAAATTGGCCCTAATATGTGTATGTCCGTGAGATTGGGACCTTAGATTGTAAGCTCCTTGAGGGCAGAGACTGATGTGACTGTTCAGTATGTAAAGTACTGCATAAATTGTCAGTGCCATAAAAATGCCTGTAGTAGTAGTAGTAGTAGTAGTAGTAGTAGTAGTAATAACAAAAATAAATAAACCCAGTGGTGACTGGTCCTCTTTAACGTGTCTCAGACTATTGTTGTTATTATTAGCAAGCTAAACATTAGCTACATTATAATGATTTTCTATTAAAATCCTCCAGTGATGATCCTCCAATAGCTGTGCGATCCCATTGATTGGAAGGATTCTGCTTGCCCTAATTCCTTAGGCTGGCATTTGTAAATACATAGCAGCACACTGGGCTACCCCCCAGCCTGCATAGTCTGTTTTCTCATTCAGTTCCCAGCCTCTTCCCTCCTCGGTCACAGGATAATATTCCTGACGCCAGAAAGTCTGGAGGTCGGCAGCGGGGAGGGGGGAGAAGGGGGGGGGAGGAAAGAAAATGGACTTTACACTAAAGAAACAGATTAGCAACAGAAAAGAAATAAAGATCAGAATAGCAGCATAATGATTCATACAGCACAAATCACATCTGTTTAGAGCAATAGTTGGGTTTAGCTGAATTTATTCATCTTGGTTATATTTATATACTTTAGTTTTCACTCTTTATACTGTAGTTATACACTTTAGTTTTCATTCTTTATACTGTTTGTATATACTGCTGTGTTAATATGCTTTATATTTCTCTCTTTATGCTGTATGTATATACTTTAGTTTTTCACTCTTTATACAATATTTATATACTTTAGTTTTCTCTCTTTATACTTTATTTATACACTTTAGTTTCCCCTCTTTATGCTGTATTAAGATACTTTAGTTTTTCTCTCTGTATGTTTTATTTATATACTTTAGTTTTCACTTTTAATCTAAATTTATAACCATTAATTTTCTCTCTTTATGCTGTATTTATAAACTTTAGTTTGCACATGTTCTGCTATATTTATAACCCTTACTTTTTCCCTCTTCTTGCTATATTTATAACTTTTAGTTTTCCCTTTTATGTTATATTTATAACTTTTTGTTTTCCCTCTTTCTGTTATATTTATAACTTTTAGTTTTCTCTGTTTATGTTATATTTATAACTTGTAGTTTTCCTTTTTTGTGCTATATATATATATATATATATATATATATATATATATATATATATATATATATATATATATATATATATATATATATATATATATATATCTTTTAGTTTCCCTATATTTATAACTTTTAATTTGACCTTTTTATAACTTTTACTTTTACCTTTTTATGATATATATGTTGTATTTTTCCCTCTTTCTGCTATGTGTATAACTTTTCCTTTTCCTTATTTATGCTATATGTATAACTTTTCCTTTTTCTTTTTTATGCTATATGTATAACTTTTCCTTTTTCTATTTATGCTATATGTATAACTTTTCCTTTTCCTTCTTTATGCTATATGTATAACTTTTCCTTCTTTATGCTATATTTATAAAATATAGTTTCCCCCTCTCTATCCTATAGTTGTAACCTTTACTATTCGTCCTCTAGTCTATATTTACAAACTTTAGTTTTCATTCTTTAGTCTATATTTATAAACTTTAGTTTTTCTTTTACCTTTTGTTTGTAAATTTTAGATCTACTGTTTATTTTAGCATTGACACAATTAAAAAAAGTCACTAAAATGTGTTTTTTCCATGCTGTCTGTTGTTATGATCGCGTCCCCTGTGGTTTCAGTGATTGCAAATGTAACAGAAAGTTTAGTAAAGGATCGCCCCCCCCCCTTCTCAAACCCCCCCTCCCCTCTCTCTGTGACATTAATGACACTGTCTCCAGTCCCTAGGAATCAGGATAAGCTGTTTAAAAGTGTTCAGCCAGCTGTTATCTCAATATTATGGAGCTGTGGGGAGGAGAGAAGGGGCTGATTTACATAGGAGAGGGAGGGCGGGGGAGCCCGACAATATAAGAGCATGACTCGCTCAGCCTGACAAGCTTACACATCAACTTGTGATCACATTGTGTGGAGAGCAGCAAACTTTTTTGGATCTTCTACCGGAGTCGATCTTCCACTAAGGGAATTATCAGCAAGATGAAGGCCATCAGCCCAGTGAGATCAATGCCCAGCTGCTACCAGGCTGTGTGCTGCCTGTCCGAACAGAGCCTGAGCATTGCCAGGAGTAGTGGGCACAAGGGAGGCGTAGAAGAACCCATGGGTCTCCTCTATGACATGAATGATTGCTACTCCAAGCTGAAGGAGCTGGTTCCTGGCATCCCTCAAGGCACCAAACTAAGTCAAGTCGAGATCCTCCAACATGTTATTGATTACATCTTCGACCTGCAGATCGTATTGGGGGAAGAACAGGAACACAACAACCTCTTAGCACTACAGGTAAGATCTCGGCTAGTCTGGACTTTTACTACCATGTGATGCTGCCAGTGATCTACCTCCTAGATCACCCATCTTGTGGGATCTGTTCATTTCTAATGCATGCTTGGGATGCCTTTTTATGATCAACAACCTGTAACACTCAACTCCTTCCTTTTCTAAAGATTCTGATCTACAACCTGTAGCACTAAACTCCTTCCTTTCTAAGGATTCTAATCTACAACCTGTAGCACTAATGCAACCCGATGACCTGCTACTAACTACTATCAGCAGTTTCTTCTTTTACTATCTCTACTACTAATGCAATGTAGTGGTCTGTTGCCAACTAGTTTTATAGTACTAATGCTTGGTAACTTGGATCACCTGCTATAGCACTAATGCACCCTTTAATGTTGTTTGCATCATATGATTCTAATCATATATTTTTTATTTTTCTGTTTGCAGAATTCAGATTTCTCAGCAATGTCGACAGAAGATGCCAGTCTGTGCCATTGACCCATCTGCCTGTCATGGTAAGAATCATTTTCTTTGCCTATATTAGTATTGTCTTTTGAATTTTAAAAGACAATGGGCAGTCTAGAGGTGTATTTGTAAGTTGTAATAGTGCATAGATGTCCGCCCAATATATAGATATAGATTTACATATAGATTTACTTTAGATTTAGATTTACTTTAGATTTAGATTTACTTTAGATTTAGATTTACTTTAGATTTACTTTTAGATTTATATAGGCTAGATTCACACATTAATCTGGATTTTATTATAATATTTATTTAAAAGAAAAAAAAAAAATATATATTATATATATATATATATATATATATATATATATATATATATATATATATATATATATATATATATATATATATATATATATATATATATATAATATTATTATTTTTATTTCAAATAAATAATATAATAAAATCCAGATTAATGTGTGAATCTAGCCTGTATAAATCGTCCCCCATAGTGTCCCATTCTAAGTGTTGCGTGACGTCACTAGGCGTAGCAGAAAGCATTGAGTAGGAAGCTTGGTGGTAATTAGTAGAGGCTGGCTCTTGTAAGCCCCAGGGGCGGTGCTAGCTTCCTCTCTGGCGCCGCTCAGTCTGCTCTCCCCCTCCCTTGCTCTGACTCACATTTATATACATGCATATTTCTCTTTCTGCAGGTGTGGGAAACTCTTGAAAAGAAAAAAAAAAGTTCTTTCCATGAAGCATCAGAATCCAACATGCAAGAATTTTTAACCTCTTCAGATCCGGCAATCAAGATCCATTCCTATAAAAGACTTTTTCTTCCCCCCCCTCTCATGAGAACTTTTCAAGACCAACAGAGAGTATTAATTCTACAAGTGACTATGAACTTTGATCAAATTCCATTTAAAAAAAAAAATTATAACCCAATTCCAATCTATCTGATTTATAAATAAATGGTCCTCCATCACCCTACATATATTTTTATGACATTCCCAAAGATGTTCTGGACCAAGAAAACCATTTTATTCCCCCCACCCCCAAATGAGTACTATATCAACTTGAATTTCTGTTACTGAAAGAAAATGACTCTCTTGAGCTGTATATATATTTTTGTAAACTTTTTATGCTTTCATGTGAAAATCTTATATTTTGTAAGGACATAGATGCCTTAATCTGTGGCGATGACCTCAGAATGATCCCACTCTCTAAAGTAGAGAATAATGTCTTGGAACTGCTGTTTCCTAATTTTAGAAAAAACTTTTTATAAAAGTTGTTACTTTATGTGTACATAATAAAAAAATCTTATTTTTAACTTGTGGATTGTTTGTTTTTTATTTTATAATATTTTTTTTTTATGTTGAATTAACAGTGTATGGGTGGCCAGTGGTTAGAAAGTCTGATCTCCGGTCAAAAACTAAGATGGTGTTTTAAGTCTACAAGGACTATTGCAAACACCTAATTATTTGAAAAATATTTATAATTAGTAATAATAATATATTGTATCCGCTCAGGGGAAGCTGTGTTCACTTCAAACAGCCAATTAAGTAAAAGGAAAGGCATTAATTAATCTCTTGGCTGTTTGAAGTGAACACAGAGCCAGGTATAATTTAATTAAATCGCCCTTATTGTAAGACGTTACCTATTGTAATGCAACATGTATTTACTGTAAACCAACAACAGGTGGGCAGTGGTGGGGGGTTGTTTTACTAAAACTGGAGAGTACAAAATCTGGTGCAGCTGGGCCCTGTAGCCAATTAGTTTCTAACTTTCGGCTTGTTCAATTAAGCTTGGACAATAAAACCTGGAAGCTGATTGGTTTCTATGCAGAGCTGCACCAGATTTTGCACTCTCCAGTTTTAGTAAATCTATCACACAGTGCCAAGCTGTAAATAACTGTTCATTTCACCCAGTACAGGTTGGTACATCAGCTGTAAACCAGCCTGCAACCCCAGATGTTGAGGAACTACAAGTCCTAGCATGCATGCTAGGTAGAGCTGGGATTTGTAGTTCCCCACCAGCTAGAGCTGTTAATTCTAATATTTATACAGTGCACATTAAATGATTCACATCATTTCGTGCCCTGTGGTGGTACATGAACTCTCGAACAAGTGGGGTGGTACATAAAGTCTTGGCAACAAGTGCAGCCACCTGACTATCCCTATGTTATGTGTTCATGAAATCTCCAATAACACAGGATTTGCTGTGTATATATAGCACCAACCATTTGTAAAGCACTTTACAACATAAAGGGAGATGGTACGGTTATCAATCATGACAAGTAGGTCAGGAGGGCCCTGTCCCCTAGGAGCTCACAATCTAAAAGGGAGAGGGCAATAAAAAAGTAATTACAACATCCTCTTAATGCGTAACCTGTTCCCACCTGCTCTAATGGGCAAAACACTTAACCCTCACCCTGATAAAAAAAAAAATCAGATTCCTAGGGAAGTGATGGTGAATCTTGGCACCCCCAGATGTTTTGGAACTACATTTCCCATGATGCTCCACTACACTAGAGTGCATGAGAACCATGGGAAATGTAGTTCCAAAGCATCTGGGGTGCCAAGGTTCACCATCACTGTTGTAGCGTGTGCAAAGCTGGGTATATATCTTCCATGGCAATGATGGAATGTAAGGGCACTGGGGCTGTCATTCTATCATTCCTATACATGAAAATGAAGCATCTGGGCTGCTCACAGAAAAGATTTTCCAATAAACTGGAATATTTACCCGTGTGTGATCACTTTTAACTGCTGGGTGCCCATTATTGTCCCCTTTGGGGGAGGGGGGTGTCACTGTTGATGCTCTATGAGTGTTATACTTGTTATACTGTGTCTATATATATATATATATATATACACAGACATTATTTATTTATCAAGGGCCTCTATTAAAATAAAGCCTGAGGGCCCTTTCATACCTGTGCAGCCCAATGCAGTGCAGGACTGCACCATTTTTGCTCATGCAGCATCTCACAATGGATGGCAGTGCATAATTTATGTGTCTGCTGCTTTTAGTGTATTGGAATGCCAAGGGAAATGAATGGCATTGCAATAAATGTGTTGCTACAATGTATACATTGGTATGAATGGGCCCCAAGAGAGAAAATGATTTTCTGTTACATTCTACAATGTTGCAAAAAAAGAGATGTAATAGTTGCAAAGGGCAATGCAAATTCTCAAAGATAATTCTCAAATGCAAACAGGTTCCGTGGCGTAAAATGAAATAAACCTCCTTCTGAAAAATTTTTTTTTTTGCTTTTATGGGGAGCCACTGACTTTAGTACTTTCTGAGTCGCTGACCATGACCTGGGAAAGTTGGAGGTTAAAAGTCCTTATGAGTTCCTTTTCTAGGCTAGTAACTCAAAGAGGGAGGATTAC
Source organism: Rana temporaria (assembly GCF_905171775.1). Taxonomy (NCBI): domain Eukaryota; kingdom Metazoa; phylum Chordata; class Amphibia; order Anura; family Ranidae; genus Rana; species Rana temporaria. Next base: position 387,973,585 of record NC_053490.1, on the reverse strand, counting down.
CAAAACTGGTGCAGTTGTGCATAGCAACCAATCAGCTTCTAGGTTTTATTGTCAAAGCTTAAAGGGGTGCTCCAGTCATTTTTTATGTTTATTAAAAGTCAGCAGCTACAAAAAGTGTAACTGCTGGCTTTTATTAAACATACACTCACCTGCTCCACGTTCCAGCAATGCGCCGCCAGGGCTCCGCTCCTCTCCCCCCTCTCCGGCCGGCGTCTTCATTCCAAGTGTGGGCACCCAGCCGTGACAGCTTTCGGCTTCACGGCCGGGTACCCACTGCGCATTGCGCGAGCGGCGCTGCGCCATCCAATTGGACAGGCGATCGCCTGGGACCTGTCACGTGTCCCAGGCGACAGCCTACAGGGAGGGGCCACAGAAAGGCGATTAGACTATTCGCCTTAGCAGCCCCTTGGTGGAAGGAGGAAGTGGGACAGTTTGGACAAATGTGGCATGTAAGGGGGCGAGGAGTGGATTAAGCGGAAGTTCCACTTTTGGGTGGAACTCCTCTTTAAGACCCCTATCACAGGGGGGTCCATTTTGGGGGGTCCACTTGCTCAGCGGGGGATCGCTCCATTGATTTCCACTGAGCAGGCGGATGACATGTCCCTCTCCACTCACTGTGGTGAGATGGACCTATCAGAGCCCTGCTTTCCTCTATGAGGAAAACGGACCACCTGTCCGTTTTCATCCGATCTGACCTGCTGGACGGATGGCGAACGTATCGCCATATGTCTGTTTTCAGCAGATCTTGTCGGATCGGATACCAGGGGGGTGTCAGAAAACACATATCCCCGTAGAAGTCAATGGATGGCCCGATCGGTTCAGCCTGAAAAACGGACAGGCGGATGTGATCGATCCGATCATGTGAATGGGGCCTAATTGAACAAGCTGAAGTTAACAGCGGATTGCTTATTATGCAAAGCTGCACCAGATTCTATGTGCGCCGGTTTTAGTAAATCCCCCCCAAAGTACTGAAACTGAAGGGTCAGCATGGTAGCCAAGCAACCAGCCTTATCGGAGGACGTGAACAATAGTAAACTCTACAGAAGGGTTTTCTTTATTATAATGTATTTATTACAGGCCATTATTTACGCAGTGCTTCACATGCTATACATTCACATCAGTCCTGATCCTTGAGGCCTTGAGCCCAGGAACCCAGCGCTGCAGCAAGAAAATATTTTTTTTCCCCTTAAATTAGCTGAGATGAACACGGATTTACTGTAAAATTATTTTTTTTTTAAATGCTCATGTATGTAGTATATATAGTACTCATTAGACACGGCTAGTACATGCTTGACTAGTGTGGTAGCTCAGAAAATATTAAATAAAACCCAAGTCCACACTATTTGTGGTGGACAGCATAGTAATGATATAGATCTTGGAGTGATCTAGTAAAGAACAATGTTATACATCATGCAATCCAATCGATAGTGTGTTGGGGCCTTTAGTAAATCAGCCTGATAGTAGTATAGCACCATCACTCCCATGTAAGAAGGCAGCAGATACAGTAGCGTCAGGAATCTGGCGATCTGTATTATTCCGGACTCCCATAACATTCCAGGCATTTCTAAGGATTATTCTATTTATTTGTGCATGTTTCCCACATGTTTCTACTCAGAATATTTAAGTTAAAGAATTTCTAGCAGATAAATCCAAAATAAAGTGGACTATAAAATGCTTAACAGCCTCCACTGAAGTGCGGCATGGATATAGAAACACAGCAGTCACATAAACACATATTAGTATTTAGTGTTTTCCATGGGCTCTCTATTTGTGTAAATCTTGGTTGAGTCATCATATGCTGCCATGTGCTTTTGAGAGGAAAGTACAGGTATGGGTATTGTCAGGGAGTTGTGGGAACTGATGCCACCTGAGTTGGCCATTTTAAGTCACCCCCCCCACCCTTCCCCTATCATTGGTTGGCTGCACTGCTCAGGGTCATTGGTTGCTAGGGTGCAGGCAATCATGCTGCACAGTGCAATTGGTTGTTATGGTGCAGGCAGCCCAGATGCACAGCAAGATTGGTTGTTATGATGCACAACGTAATTGGTTGTTACGGTGCAGGCAGCTGGGCTGCACAGCATGATTGGTTGTTATGGTGCAGGCAGCTGGGCTGCACAGCATGATTGGTTGTTATGATGCAGGCAGCTGGACTGCACAACGTGATTGGTTGTTATGGTGCAGGCAGCTGGACTGCACAACGTGATTGGTTGTTATGGTGCAGGCAGCTGGGCTGCACAGCATGATTGGTTGTTATAGTGCAGGCAGCTGGGCTGCACAACGTGATTGGTTGTTATGGTGCAGGCAGCTGGGCTGCACAGCGTGATTGGTTGTTATGGTGCAGGCAGCTGGGCTGCACAACGTGATTGGCTGTTATGATGCAGGGGGCTTGGCTCCACCGTGCCATTGGTTGTTATGGTGCAGGATGCTGAGTGTACCATAACAACTAAAGTGCGGCCTGGGGGCTCAAAGTCCAAAGGGCTGCACGTGCACTTACGGCGGAGTCTCGAGTATGAACTCACTGGCCTCAGTGTTGGCCCACATCCTGCCTCAATGCCTGCCACCTAAGGCGGCCACCTCAATTGGCCTCATTGGCATCAATACCTTGGGTCTTGTTTCATATAGCTTGGCAGATGTTAATATTTATATTTAATTCTATCTATTCCAATCTAGCTAATATTATTATTATTATAATAATATAAATAATAATAATAATAATAATAATACAAAAATAATAATAATCGATCTATTCCAATCTAACTATTATTATTATTAATTATTATTATTATTATTATAATAATAATAATATAATAAATAATAATAAAATAATAATAATAATAATCTATCTATTCCAATCTAACTAATATATCTATCTATCTATCTATCTATCTATCTATCTATCTATCTATCTATCTATCTACCTATCCATCTATCATTTCTATCTATTTTAACCTATGTATATATCTAAGTATTTAATTTAATCTATCTAATTATCTATCTATCTATCTATCTATCTATCTATCTATCTATTTTATATTTTAATATCTATATATATATATATATATATATATATATATATATATATATATATATATATATATATATATATATATATATATATATATATATATATATATATATATGTATTTAATTTAATCTATCTAATTATATCTCTATCTATCTTTCTCAATTGTATCTATCTTTTTAATTCAATCTATCTAATTATATCTATCTTAACCTATGTATCTATGTATGTATCGATCTAAGTATTTAATTCAATCTATCTATCTATCGATCTCAACCTATGTATGTATGTATCTTTCATGAGCTATCATCTAATCGATGTGTATTTATATGTCTTTCTATATATGTGTAAGTTAATCAGTGTAT